>NC_053024.1:133597135-133612302 GCF_003073215.2 Triticum urartu | reverse complement strand
GGCGAAGTCTACTTTTGTCAGGATAAGATGTACCAGTTGTCTCCCTTCGAATTTTGCCATTGTGGGATCCCTTCCCACATTCATTTGGGAAGAGGACCAAGGCCACTATAAATAGGACTTAGCCACCACCATAGAGAGGGATCGGATCCATTCCATCCTCACTAGCTCACCAGCCCACTCGAGCACAAGAACACGCCTCCTCTTGTGGTTGTTCTCCCACTATACTAGTTCATCCTTAGCACCTCGAGGCCAATCCACCACAAAGCAGGAGTAGGGTTTTACACCGCAAGGTGGCCCGAACCTGGGTAAATTGCTATGTCACATTTCCTTCCAGTTCATCGAGCTAGGCCGTGAGATTGGAGAGTAGGTAGACTGAGGAGGTTGAGTTCTTTGCACACACCCCAGAGTCGACCCTCTCAAGGGTATGCGGAGCCTGAAATCCAACATTTGGCGCGCCAGGTAGGGGTACGTCGAAGCCTCTCCTCCTCAGTCGATTCACCACCGTTTCGCCGTCCCCATGGCTGATGCTCGTCGAGCTCATGCTGAGCACCTGGCCACCCTCGCTGCCTGTGTTGCCCAGACAGCACTGGCTACCCTTGCCGTCCCCCGTTGCCGGTGGCAAACGCCACCACCGCCCCCGTAGGCCATGAGTAGCAAGATTCGTTGCTACCTCCTTCTATGCGGCGAGACGGGCGCAACGCCACCCCGTCGCTGACTATGGCTGCCTCATCTTCCCATGCTCGTCGTGGTCTAGCGAACGTGCAGGTTGCGTTGCTCATGGCACGCGAATTCCTACGTTGTTGCCCCATCGACGACATGTACGAGGACTGGCTGGACTGCATCACCGAGCTCGTCAGCGCTGCCGGAGAGTCTCCTACACCATCCCGCTCCCTGCCTCCCCTGCCTCCTCTCGCGGGTGACGTGGCCAACGACATGCCTCCTCCACCTTCCAGGCAAGACGTCACCCTCGAGCTAAGGCACGAGGCTCCACGGCACGACCCGCTGCGTATGGCGCCTGCGCGTGACGAAGAAAGCTGCCAGGTGGTGCAGCAGCCGCAAGGAGACGTGCGTGCGCTCCTAGCACGGCCATGTCAAGATCGCCCGCCGCCTGCGGTGGTGGGGTGCGAGCACCAAGACCAGGCTCCACCTCTACGGCGAGCTCCCATGACCAGGGAAGGATGCCGTGCATTCACTCCGGAGCTGTGCAGCGTCATCTGGCAAGAGAAGTCCAAGCACAACCTGCCTCCACGCTTCGGCGGCACCCCTGACCCTGCCGAGTTCCTGCAACTGTACGAGCTGAGCATCAAGGCGGTATGGTTTCCCATGGCCCTCAAGGATGGCATGCGCTCATGGCTCTTGAACCTCCCCGCAGGATCGATCTCCTCTTGGGACGAGATGCGGGAGCGTTTCATCGCAAACTTCTAGGGCACCCGCGACCGCCCGCCGGCCGCAGGCGACCTGCGGTGCATCAAGCAGCAGCCACGAGAGACCCTGCAGAAGTACATCCAGCGATTCAACAGTGTTCGCCTCAAGATCCCCAAGGTGTCGGATGAGGCCATCATCTCGACGTTCATCAATGGCATCCGTGACGTCAAGATGAACGAGGAGCTCGCCATCCATGAGGACCTTTGAACGGCTTGGGAATGTTCAACATGGCTACCAAGTGTGCGAGGGCCATGGAGGGATGCCTCTCCCTTCTCCAGCTTCCGGAGGCTGACCCAGAAGACAAGAAGACCAAGGCCAAGGACGTGAAGTGCAAGGGACCGGCTGTGCTCACGGCCGAACCAGAGGTGAAGTGCGGCTACGACCACCTGGAATCATCCAAGGGCAGCCGCCCGTTCTACGTCTTCCACAACGTGCACAACCACAACACCAACGACGGCAAGGAGCTCAGGGCCATCTGCGACGGGCGCCTCGATCGTTGCCCCGAGTGCAGTGACCAAGGCTACGACCACGGACGTGGCCGAGGCCGAGGACGCCAGGATGGCCGCGACCCCCGCCAGGAGTGGCGTAACCAGACTCGTGAGGAACACTGGTCGGGCCAGCCTCGTGAGGGTACCTAGCACGATCAGCCTTGTGAGGACCGTCCTCAGGGAAACGTTGGCCTTCCTCCGCAACCGCCACCACCAAGAAGGAACGGTGACCACCACCAGGACGAGGGGGCTGGGGGGCTTCTAGGAGCCTCATGCCATCGCTTGCATCCTAGGCGGCGCTTAGGCCCCAGCCTCCCATCGCACCTTCAAGTAGTTTGCTCGCGAGGTGGACGTGGCCCTCCCCAAGCTCGAGGCGACGCGTCAGCTCAGGTAGTCCAAGTACGCCATCACCTTCAACTCTTCCGACCAGCCCAAGTGTGCGTCCACAGCCGGCGCGCTCCCGACGCTCTTCTCGCCCATCATCAGCAACGTCCTCGTCACCAAGACACTCATCGATGGTGGCACGGGGCTCAATGTTCTCTCTGTCGAGACATTCGACAGGCTCCAGGTGTCATACTGAAAGTGCAACTATCCCTAGGTGGTTTTGGTAATTCATAACAACATATAGCTCATTGAGCTAATGCTATTCCAAGATGATTATTTCAGGAAAGCTCAATGATTGGCATGGCATGGATGTGAAAGTGGAACCCTCAAAATGCTAAGGACAAAGGATTGGCTCAAGCTCAAAAGCTCAAGACTCTTCATTTTATATTTTAGTGATCCAAGATCACATTGAGTCTTTAGGAAAAGCCAATACTATCAAGGAGGGATGAGGTGTTGCTTAATGAGCCTCTTGCTTCATGTGCTTAGTGATATGCTCCAAAAACCCTCAACTACTTTCCCATATCCACATATGACCTAAACCCTAAGCCAAACTCGGTCCTACCGATTCTTTCTATCCGGCGCCACCGAGTTTCACTTGTCATAAGCCACTGCCAAACCCTAGCAATTCGGTTCTACTGATAGGGATCTCGGTCTCACCGAGATGGGATTGCAAACTCTCTGTTTCCCTTTCGTAACTTTTCGGTCTCACCGAAAGAGCGGATCGGTCCCACCGAGATTGCAATGTAAATTCAGTGTTTCCTTTTTGTAACTTTTCGGTCTCACCGAAAGAGCAAATCGGTCCCACCGAGTTTGCCTGACCAACTCTCTGGTTAGCTAATTACCAAATTCGGTCTCACCGAGTTTGTGTAATCGGTCTCACCGAGATTACGTTATGCCCAAACCCTAACCATATCGGTCCTACCGAGTTGCATGTCAGTCCCACCGAAAATCTCTAACGGTCACTAGGTTTACCTTTTCGGTCCGACCGAGTTTGTTGATTCGGTCCCACCGAGATTGGAAAACTGTGTGTAACGGTTGGATTTTGTGTGGAGGCTATATATACCCCTCCACCTCCTCTTCATTCGTGGAGAGAGCCATCAGAACACATACACAATTCCAACTCATATGTTCTGAGAGAGAACCACCTACTCATGTGTTGAGACCAAGATATTCCATTCCTACCATATGAATCTTGATCTCTAGCCTTCCCCAAGTTGCTTTCCACTCAAATCTTCTTTCCACGAAATCCAAATCCTATGAGAGAGAGTTGAGTGTTGGGGAGACTATCATTTGAAGCACAAGAGCAAGGAGTTCATTACCTACACACCATTTGTTACTTCTTGGAGAGTGGTGTCTCCTAGATTGGCTAGGTGTCACTTGGGAGCCTCTGACAAGATTGTGGAGTTGAACCAAGGAGTTTGTAAGGGCAAGGAGATCGCCTACTTCGTGAAGATCTACCGCTAGTGAGGCAAGTCCTTCGTGGGCGATGGCCATGGTGGGATAGACAAGGTTGCTTCTTCATGGACCCTTTGTGGGTGGTTGCTTCTTCGTGGACCCTTCGTGGGTGGAGCCGTTTGTGGACTCGCGCAACCGTTACCCTTTGTGGGTGGAGCCCTCCGTGGACTCGCGCAACCGTTACCCTTCGTGGGTTGAAGTCTCCATCAACGTGGATGTAGGATAGCACCACCTATCCGAACCATGGGAAAACATCCGTGTCTCCAATTGCGTTTGAATTCTCCAAACCCTTCCCTTTACATTCTTGCAAGTTGCATGCTTTACTTTCCGCTGCCAATATACTCTTTGCATGCTTGCTTGAATTGTGTGATGATTGCTTGACTTGTCCTACAATAGCTAAAATCTGCCAAGAACTAAAATTGGGAAAAGGATAAGTTTTTATTTGGTGAAGTAGTCTAATCACCCCCCCCCCTCTAGACATACTTTCGATCCTACATATACCACCAGCTTCAGCTTAGCAAGCCCTTCTTCGGAGTGACCAATGGCTACACCACCCCGATAGGGCAGGTCCACCTCCTTGTCTCCTTCGGCAAGCACAACAACTACCGCACCGAGCTCATTGACTTTGAAATCGCCCACATTCGCCTCCTGTACAACGCCATCATCGGGTACCCGGCCCTGGCCAAGTTCATGGTTGTCACCCACCATGGCTACAATGTCCTCAAGATGCCAGGAAGCTGCGGCATCATCACAGTCACCTGCAAGGAGAAGGACACGGTGTGCTGTCTCGAGCGCGCCTACCAGGCTGCAGCGGTCGAGGACCCAGGAGACGAGGGCGTTGTTTACACTCCTGAGGTTGTCCCCAAGAAGAAGAAGCAGCTACTCCTCCAAGGACCTCAGGAGGGTGGGGTGCTCGGACGCGCTGCCTCAAGCTCTACGCCCACTGACGGGGCACCTTCCCCTCTTGCATAGGAAGGCGCGCCCGATGCCCCTCTCAAGCTCGGCTCGGGGGATCTCTTCTAGAGGGTGTCTGACCTGGCCAGCGTCACGAGGGAGGCGCTCGAGCACCATGTGGAGGCGTGCTTCAACGCATGCTTCCATGAGGAAAGCGCGGGGCGTGAGGCGCCAGGCACCCAGGAGTTCATCACCAAGGCAATCGAGGAGCTTCAGGAGGCTAGAGCTATGCGAGGCAACCGTCGCCCACCACCCAGTGCAGCTCCTTGCCCCGACGATGATAGTGAGCCATGCGCCTGCGTCAACATCTCTGGGCTCAACAGAGCCGCGTCTCGGGAGCTCTTCTGGCCGTCTCACGTTGGCCGGTGCGAGGGCCCCCCTCACAGCTATGTTCACATGCCTTTCGGTCTTCTGAACAGGGGTGTCATGCAACAGCGCCACATGCGAGGCGTCCTGGCGGCTCAGGAGGCCAGGCACCAGGCAGCCCTGGCGGATATGGCTATGGACCCTCGTGAGCCCCCCGGGTCTCCAGAGCCTCCCGAGGTTCAGGAAATGGGCGGCTCATGAGGAGCGCGTTCTATAGCACGCGTCTTCGGCTACTCCAACACCTCTTCAGCAACGGTGCGAGATGACACTTTTTTGGTTCATTCAGTTGGGGGCGCCCCTCTGGCTGCATTATCCCCAAGCCGCATGGGTCCGTCCCTATGGCATGTATCCTTCTTGCATCTATCAGAACTGGTTCTACCTTCTTCCATGAGTTGTTTTATGAATATCACCTGTCTGTCCGGTCCCTCGATGCCATGAACGTTGTACGCACTTGCGAACCCACCCTCGACTGGCTGCCTCATGATTAAGGACTGAAATGGCGTCTGTGCTCGAGTCCGTCCCTGCAGCGTCACAAAACCCAAGTGGCTGAGCTCTAGCACGCGGGCCAGCTCCCGTGCACGTCACCTCCCATGGTCCTTGGTGCCTTGTTCTCGCATGAGCTAATCGGGGCCGGATAAGTTAGGGCGTGCGACCCGGTGCCTCACCACTGCGGGAGCCGCGTGCCGGTTGTCTTTCTTCAGGGCTTTCGCATGAGAAGACTGGGCACGACATCTGTGCTCGGGTCCGTCCCTGCAGCGTCGACAAACCCAACGGCTGATCTTTGTCTGGCAGGCCTGCCCCGTTCACGTCACCTCCTGGGGTCGTTGGTGTTTGGCCTTCTCATGCGATAACCTCAGGAGATTCACTCAGCGCAGGTTGCCTAACCATATCGCAGGACTATCGCAAGTGTTCCAAATCAAATTCAGGTGCAACCCGCCTTGAGGTAGGACCTCGTCAGTCCCGCGTTGGCTCATGAGTGCCAATTCACACCTCCTCTACCCCTGTCGTGCAAGCCACATGTCAGGGCGGGGCTGTACACGCCCCGGTGTCTCCCCTCAGAGGGAGCTCCCACCCCCGTACCAGTGGAAGCACAATGCTCTGTGCTGGCAGTCGACATGGTCGAGGAGCTTCTATGCTCGTGCAAGAGCAGAAGCGCCATGCTCCAAGCTAGTGATAAACAACTGAGGGTGGCCTCACAGCTGCATTAACCTCAGGCGAGCCACCAGACTTGGTTCTCAGCCTCACCGTGCTGATTTCCCCCCGAGAGAATTGCGCGAGGGGGCTAGGCACGGGGGCTACGCTCAGGTCACGAGTGGCATAGGCCACCTCGCCAGGTCCCCCAGACCTGGTCTTCGCGCACCCCTCCGAGCGAGAGCTCGGCGAGGAAAGGTATGGAGGTTTGTTCATACGTCAAGGGGGACTCCTTAGCATCGCGACTCAGGAGCCTAATTGGTCATGTAGCCCATCGCCCCTTGGTCTCGTCCTAGTGATCCGGATGCCCCAACGGCGGCTGAGGTATGCGTGGGGCCGGTCCTGCAGACGCAAAACGCTAAAACCTACTCTCGCATGTCCTTCCCGAGGGTTGTTTGCACGTGAAGGGGGACTCCTAAGCACCGTGTCTCCGGAGCCTAACTGGTCACATAGCCCCTCAACCCTTGGTATCGTCCTAGTAATCCGGACGACCCAACGGCTGCTAAGGTATGTGCGGGGCCGGGCCCTACCAATGCAGAACACTAAATAAAACAGAAAGGAAATCGCGGAACCCTAACAAATTATTACAAAACATATTGTCTCTTAAAAGTACCAGCATAAGTTCTTGCGCATCCACGAGGCATGATACATGTTGTAGGACTAAAACAGGGGGAAGCACCGCCATCGAGCTTCTTCCTCAGCCTTGGGCACATCCATCGCCCGCCTGGGGAGGCCCGCCGTTGACAACATCGCCGCCATCCTTACCGTCAGCCGTAGTCGCGGGGTCAACGGCAAGGAACTTCCGCAGCAGGGCCTCCACTTGTCCCTTCATTGCCTCGGCAGCGGCGTCATGGAGTTAAGGGTCCACGGGTTCGAGAAAGGCGCCAAGGTCAAGGATGGGGTCCCAAAGATAGAGGTGGCTGAAGACGCGTGTCGCGGCCGAGGTGGAAAGCGTGCGAGCCGCTCCCTCCACCAGGGGCCACTCCGACGATGATGCCCTCGAGCACCCTGGCGAGCATGCGGAGCAGCCCGGCGGGGCCTTCCTCTGGAGTCACCAGTGGCTTCTCGTACCTGCTCCCGTAGAGATCCTGCAGCGCCTTGGGGGACCTCAACTTGAGGGAGTCGAAGGCGGCATGCCCCGCGGTGGCCGTCTTCTCCGGCAACGACGCCAGAAATTCTTCTTGCTACCTCTTGAGCACTGCGTTGGATTTCCCCAAAGAGGAGAGGATGATGCAGCAAAGTAGTGTAAGTATTTCCCTCAGTTTTTGAGAACCAAGGTATCAATCCAGTAGGAGGCCACACACAAGTCCCTCGTACCTACACAAAAACAATAGCTCAACGCAACCAACGCGCTTAGGGGTTTTCAATCCCTTCACGGTCACTTACGAAAGTGAGATCTGATAGAGATGATAAATAATATTTTTGGTATTTTTGGTATAGAGATGCAAAGTGAAAAGTAAAAGCAAAGCAATAATAAAGTGATGGAGATTGATATGATGAGAAAGAGACCCGAGGGCCATAGGTTTCACTAGTGGCTTCTCTCAAGAGCATAAGTATTTTATGGTGGGTGAACAAATTACTGTTGAGCAATTGACAGAATTGAGCATAGTTATGAGAATATCTAGGTATGATCATGTATATAGGCATCACGTCCGAGACAAGTAGACCAAAACGATTCTGCATCTACTACTATTACTCCACTCATCGATCGCTATCCAGCATGCATCTAGAGTATTAAGTTAAAAACAGAGTAATGCCTTAAGCAAGATGACATGATGTAGAGGGATAGTTTCATGCAATATGATAAAAACCCCATCTTGTTATCCTCAATGGCAACGATACAATACGTGCCTTGCTGCCCCATTTGTCACTGGGAAAGGACACCGCAAGATCGAACCCAAAGCTAAGCACTTCTCCCATGGCAAGAACAACCAATCTAGTAGGCCAAACCAAACTGATAATTCGAAGAGACTTGCAAAGATAACCAATCATACATAAAAGAATTCATAGAAGCTTCAAATATTATTCATAGATAGACTTGATCATAAACCCACAATTCATCGGTCCCAACAAACACACCGCAGAAAGAAGATTACATCGAATAGATCTCCACGAGAGAGGGGGAGAACATTGTATTGAGATCCAAAAAGAGAGAAGAAGCCATCTAGCTACTAACTATGGACCCGTAGGTCTGAAGTAAACTACTCACACTTCATTGGAGAGGCTTGGATGATGATGTAGAAGCCCTCCGTGATCGATGCCCCCTCCGGCGGAGCTCCAGAACAGGCCCTAAGATGGGATCTCGTGGATACAGAAAGTTGCGGCGGTGGAATTAGGTTTTTGGCTCCGTATCTGATCGTTTGGGGGTACGTGGATATATATAGGAGGAAGAAGTACGTCGGTGGAGCAACAGGGGCCCACGAGGGTGGGGGCGCGCCTGGGGGGTAGGGCGCGCCCCCTACCTCGTGGCCTCCTGTTACGTGCCTTGACATAAGGTCCAAGTCTCCTGAGTTGTATTCGGTGAGAAAATCACGTTCACGAAGGTTTCATTCCGTTTGGACTCCGTTTAATATTCCTTTTCTTCGAAACCCTAAAACAGGCAAAAAACAGCAATTCTAGGTTGGGCCTCCGGTTAATAGGTTAGTCCCAAAAATAATATAAAAGTGGATAATAAAGCCCAATAATGTCCAAAACAGTAGATAATATAGCATGGAGCAATCAAAAATTATAGATACGTTGGAGACGTATCACCCTCCTCCTCCAGTCGATTCGCCACCATTTCGTCATCCCCATGGGTGATGGTCGACGAGCTCGTGCTGAGCGTTGGGCCGCCCTTGCCACCCGCATCGCTTAGACGGAACCGGCGAGCGATGGCTACCCTCACTGTCCCACATTGCCGGTGGCAAACACCGTCACTGGCCCTGCGGGCCATGAGCAACTAGCTTCGCCACTGCATCCTTCTGTGCGGCGAGACGGGCGCACCGCCATCCCGTCAGATCTGGCTGCTTCGTCTTCCCATGCTCACCGTCATCCGGCTAATGCACAGGATGTGTTGCTCATGGCGCGTGACCTCCTACGCTATTGCCCCATCGACGACCTCTATGAGGACTAGCTGGACTGCATCATCGAGATCGTCAACGCCGCCGGAGAGTCTCCTACACCATCTCGCTCGCTGCCTCCCCTGCCTCCTCTCACGGGCGACATGGCCCACAGCACGCCTCCTCCACCTCCCAGGAAAGATGGCGTCCTCGAGCCAAGGCACGAGGCTCCACGGCGCGACCCGCCGCACAGGGCGTCAACGTGTGACGAAGAAAGCTGCGAGGTGGTGCAGCGGCTGCAAGGAGATGTGTGTGCGCTCCCAGCACCCCCACGTCAAGAACCCGCGCCGCCTGTGGTGGTGGTGTGCCTCCCGTGACCACGGAAGGATGTCGCGCGTTCACTCTGGAACTACGCAACATCGTCTAGCCAGGGAAGTTCAAGCCCGACCTCCCTCCACAATTCGACGACACCCCTGACCCTGCTGAGTTCCTGCAGCTCTACGAGCTGAGCATCGAGGCAGCAAACGGCGATGAGAAGGTTATGGTGAACTGGTTTCCCATGGCCCTAAAGGACAGTGTTGCGGGTGTCGTGCGACATATGCCAACAGATGGCTTATAATGGAGGGGGCTAATAATACGTCGCCGGTGCCAGGAAACGGGATAAGGCACAAACATGCCCGCCGGCGTATCTTACCCAGGTTCGGGTCTCCCTTAGGACATAACACCCCTACTCCTTCTCTGCAGTGTCTCCGCATGATCACTCAAGCAACAATGGTAGCTACAAGCTTGCTCCTTGAGCTGTTTCTCTAGAGGGGGAAGAAGAGCGAGGCTAGCCCTAGCTTACTCCCTCCATATGTGTGTGTTGGAGTGCTAACGTCTCAGTAAGGCTAAATCCTTTGCATGGGTGCCCTGGGGGGGTTTATATAGGCCTATCCCCCAGGGGTACGATGGTAATCCAACCGGGTGTAGGACCCGGCTGTCAGTTTCTGTAGATGCCGGCTTCTCCGCCGACCACTGGGGCCTGCTGCCTGGTGGGTCCCGCCGTCTGTCTTGTACTGCGCCGACAGGTCGCTCCCGCCGCTTGCGGGTCCTGCCAGCTCCTCGTTACTATGTCAATGCTGCTGCTGATGTGTGCTTTGTCGGGGGGACACTACTAGGAAAAGGGCTATAGATAATATGGACACTAATGGCGCACCAGACATGTGGTGCGCCACTACTATATAGCAGTGGCGCACCATGTGTTGGTGCGCTATTAGTGTGATAGACACTAATGGTGCACCACGCCCATGGTGTAACACTACTAACATGTTTTTTTCCAAAAATACTAATGGCACACCAGGGCACAGTGCTCCATTACTAGTTTTAACTAGTAATGGCGCACCACTCACCCCATGCGCCACTAATATCATTTTTTTGCAAAACTACTAATGGCGCACCACCAGCTGGTGCGCCATTAGTAACAAGGGTTACTAATGGCGCATTTGTAGGTGGTGCACCATTAGTAACCTGAGACCAGCTAGATATTTTGGACAGCCACCTACAGACTCACTTTCCCCACTTCATTCTCTCCACCTCCTCCTCCAAGCTTGTCTCGGCTGCCTCCTCCTCCTCACCTCAATTGCACCATAGATTCATCCAAATTAAGTGGTTAAATTACCTTTTTTGATAGGTAAGTAAGGGGAAAGCTTTCTTTATGTTGTAGATCTACTTTTTTCTCCCTCCAACGACGTGCACATGCACTTTTTATGGCCTAGCTAGATCTATGTATGTTTGTGGTGTTGCATATATGTTTGTGTTTGCAGGTACAGGTATTTTAAATGCGATAGTTGCCAATATTTTGCCGGAATGTTGATTCATTTCCGTTTCGGCGAGAATTTTGGCACTATGCATTCTTTTTGGTCCTATTTTTAGGGAAAGTTGCCAATTTTTTTCTTGGTTCTAAAATATCGTTTTGCTCTACCCCGCAGGCGACCATGGTATGCACGATGACCGAAGGCATCATGAATAGGTTTTTGCGCTCCGTGAAGGCTGAGATGCTTCAAAAGAACGAGACGGAGATAAGATGTCCGTGTCGAAGATGCAAGCTGAAGAGCCTTATTGTGGACCCGGATTCCGGGAAGGTGCGGGACCACTTGCTCTTGCGTGGTTTCATGGATGGCTATCGGTGGCAAGGTGATGAAGATGACTATGAAGTCGTCCATGGGGACTGGGCAAGAAATGAGGAAGGGTAGCAAGACAACCACCGCGGCGAGGGCGGGCGAGAAGACGAAGAATCTCCAGGACATGATCACGGCGGTGATGATGTACACAGTCATCATGTAGAAGATGCCGGACATGATGATGAGGAAGATCAAGACGAAGGGCATGATCATGAAGATGAAGATGCCGGAGCAGATGACGATGGACCATCGATGGGCTAGGTACAGGACCCTCATATTCAAGAGCTGCTTCTCAAGCAGACGGATAACGCAAGAGCTGCCGCCCGAGAGAAAGCCAAGCTGGATCAACTGGAGATAGACGCAGTTACTCCATTGTATGAAGGATGCAGGCCCGAGGATACCCGCCTGAAAGTAACGCTCATGGCTCTGGAGATGAAGGTAAAACACAAAATGACCGACGCATGCTTCGATGAGAACATGTCATTCTGGCAGGAACTTCTTCCCAAGGGGAACAAGTGCCCGACCAGTTTCGAGGAGGCAAAGAAAATCATGTGTCCTCTGGATTTACCGCACGTGAAATACCATGTGTGCATGAACAATTGCATCATTTATCGGGACGAGCACGCGGAGTCTACCGTATGTCCGGTGTGCGGCGTCACTCGATACAAGAAGAGGAAGAAAGCTCCTTGAAAAGTGGTGTGGTACTTTCCGATAACTCCTCGTCTGCAGCGGTATTTCGCAGACCCTAAGGTAGCAAAGCTCCTGCGTTGGCACGCGGATAGGGAGGAGAAGAAGCGAGAAGATGACGCAAATGATCCGTAGATAAATAAAAAAGACAAGATGCTGAGTCACCCTAAGGATGGGAGCCAGTGGCAAGCGTTGAACTTCAAACACCCAGAATTTGGGAACGATCCAAGGAACATCGTGTTGGGCATGAGCACCGATGGAGTCAATCCGTTTGGCAGCCAGAGAAGCACACATAGAACCTGTCCTGTGTTTGTGTGGATGTATAACCTTCCCCCTGGTTGTGCATGAAGAGGAAGTACATTCACATGAGTATGCTAATTGAAGGGCCGAAACAACCAGGGAATGACATCAATCTGTATCTGGGGCTGCTGAAAGAGGAGCAAGACACGCTGTGGAAAATGCCAGCCAATACGTGGGACGCCATAGAGAAAGAATATTCCCCTATGAGAGCCGCACTGCTCACGACGGTGCAGGACTATCTCGGTTACGGATATGTCGCGGGGCAGGTGGTCCACGGATTTTCTGGATGCGTCAGGTGCATGGATGACACAACGTATCGCCATCTAGATAGAGATCCCGGGTCTTCGAAAACCGTGTTCATGGGACATCGAAGGTGGCTTCGCGATGATGACCCGTGGAGAAAACGCAAGGATCTGTTCGATGGTGAAACCGAACCCCGAAGACGCCCACGTACGAGGAGCGGCGAGGAAATAGACGAGCTGTTGAAAAATTGGAAAGATTGCCCACCGCCGAGAAAGAAGCAAAAGGCGCCAGAGCCGGGAAAGAAGCGAAAGGCGCCAGAGCCGCTGCTGAAGGTATGGAAAACAAGGTCTGTTTTCTGGGACTTGCCGTACTGGAAGATCCACCGTGTGCCTCACAGCCTTGATGTCATGCATATCATGAAGAATTTGTGTGAGAGTCTGCTTGGTACCCTACTCAACATGCCAGAGAGGACCAAAGATGGGCCGAAAGCAAGGGCAGAATTGAAATCAATGGGCATCAGGGAGGAGCTTCACGCTAATGATGATGATGATGAGGTGAAGCAGGACACGGAAAGTCATCGCAAAGGCAAAAAGGCCAAGAAGACCAGAAATGACTTCCCTCCCGCGTGCTTCACTCTAAGTCAAGAGGAGATCAATCAGTTTTTCACCTGCCTCGTAGGAGTAAAACTTCCTTACGGTTACGCGGGGAAGATAAGCATATACCTAGACTCAGCAAAGCAGAAGTTCAGCGGGATGAAGTCTCACGACTGTCACGTGCTGATGACGCAGATACTTCTAGTTGCAATCCGTGGGATCATGGACGCGCACGTCCGTGAAACGCTATTTGGCCTATGCAACTTTTTCGACATCATCTCTCGGAAGTCGGTTGGCGTGAGGCAACTCAGAAGGCTACAGGAAGAGATCGTGGTGATACTATGCGAGCTTGAGATGTACTTCCCGCCTGCATTCTTCGATGTTATGGTGCATCTGCTGGTCCATATCGTGGAGGATATCATCCAACTCGGACCGACGTTCCTACACAGCATGATGCCGTCCGAAAGGATGAATGGTGTCATCAAAGGATACGTTCGCAACATGTCACGTCCAGAGGGAAGCATAGCCAGGGGCTTTCTGACCGAAGAGTGCATCTCCTACTGCACGAATTATCTAGGCATCGAGAACCCCGTTGGTCTGCCCGTCAACAGGCACCTCAGCAGGCTCGCTGGATGGGGTCACCGTGAGGATCGCCGTGAAATGCATGTCGACTTCGAGGGTCGACTCGCCGACTTTGAAAGAGCAAACCTAGTCGCGCTACAACACATAGACATGGTCGATCCTTGGGTGGTAGAGCACAAAACCTTTATTGAGAAGACGTACAATGACCGAGGCCAACAGAGGACGGATGGAGATATAATCAAAGAGCACAACTCATGTTTCACGCGTTGGTTCAAGCAGAAGCTTCTATCATACCCTTTACATGAGGATTCTTCCGCGGAAGAACAACTCATATTCGCCTTGTCACAGGGCGCCGAGCACAACCTGATGACGTATGTGGCATAGGATATCAACGGCTACACATTCTACACCGAGGGAAAGGACACGAAGAGTGATGGTTATTAGAACTCCAGGGTAACGATGGAATCCTACACTGGTAACGACAAGGACAGATACTACGGAAAGATCGAGGAGATCTGGGAGCTGAGCTACACTGGAGAGAAGGTCCCGATGTTCCGTGTCAGATGGGCCAAGAGCGTCATAAAAGAAGACCGGTATTTCACCACCATGGTTATACCCGAAGCCAAATCCAAGATCGCGGGCGCAAACGTCACCGCAAAAAATGAGCCATGGGTATTGGCTTCCCAAGTGGACCAATGCTTCTTCATTACCGACCCGTCAAAACCCAGTCGTGTTGTCGTGAGGAGAGGCAAAAGGAAGACCATCTCAATGGATGGAGTCACCAATGAGCAAGACTTTGACAAGTATGGCGACCCGAGGATGGAACATGACGATGACGATGAAGTACAAGCATACACCACAAGAAGAAGCAGGACCACCCTACCTAAAGGACGTCCGTTCAAGAGAAGAACTCCATTTAGGAAAAATAAGGGCAAGAAGATTGTGAACAGATAGCTAGCTAAGATTGATTGTATTTAAATTGTAGCCTTCATTTCTCGATTGTATTTCGACATATTGAAATGATATTTCTTTTGTTCTAGTGTCCTCATGAATATTTATTTATGTTTATTATGGTATTGAATTTCTAATTCACAAAAAGTATTGAATTTGTTAATATTTTTTGAACTCATGAATATTTTTAAATTTAATTCATGGGCACTTTTTGAATTCATGAATTTTTTTTCAAATTTGATGATATTTTTTCATATTCAATATGAAAAAATATTGAATATTCATGAGGACACTCGATCTCGATCCCCCTCCATCTCGATCGCTATCCCCATTCACCAGATCCCCCTCGCC
>NC_053024.1:133563407-133596135 GCF_003073215.2 Triticum urartu | reverse complement strand
TTTCTATGTAAACAGAGTATCCTATTTCCATAGGCTCGAATGACCCCTTCTCATAATAAGAATGTGCACGGTCTGGTTCGGTATGGAATGAACTTATAATCTGATGATCGAGTCGATTCCATGATTATAAGTTCATAACCCTAGCGCCCATTCCCATTTTGGGCGGAACAGATCTACTAATTCTTTTATTCCAGTTAGTAAGAGGGATCTTGAACTAAGAAATAGACCTAGCAGCTAAAAGAGGGTATCCTGAGCAATTGCAAGAATGGGGTTCATTGATATTCCTGGTATAGTAGATGCTATCACACATACAGTCATACTCAATTCGATGGAATTGTTTGATCTTAAAGGGGATCTTCTATAATTTCGCACATAAGGGGTTATTTCTTGGTTTCGTCCAGTCATTAATAACTTGATTATTTTTAGATAATAGTAGATAGAAAGAACGCTCGTAAGGAGTCCTATTGAAACCAAGAAATATAGGCCTGCTTGCCATCCACACCAGAATAGATAGAGTTTTCCGAAGAAACCTGCTAGTGGAGGAAGGCCTCCTAGGGATAAGAGACATAGGGCTAAAGAGAGAGAGCCAAAAAAGGATCTTTCGTGTATAATCCTGCATAATCTCGAATGTTATCAATTGGTCGTCAGAGAGTCGAGGCGTCTTCCAGTGTTTAGATAATCATGACATCTCCTTGATTCCCGCACCTGCCATTTCGCTGTTTCACCTTTTCCCTTATAAATAGGCCAAAGGGGTTTCCTTTTCACTTCTACCCCCTTCTGCTTCCACTTCTTCTTCCTCCTTGCGACCTCCCCTGCCAGAGCTCTGCCACTTCGGCCGTCCCTCCCCGGCGACTTCAACAAAGGCCGCTGCATCAACCTGAATGAACCAGAGAACTGCGGCACACACCCGCTCATTGTCACCGCCATCAGGTACCACTTCTCGGCCTTTTCAGATCCGCATTAGGTCACCAACTTCTCATAAGTTCGACGGCGTTCGTCGCAGTTCTTCATGGCTTTGAATAGAACTTGTCTTTCAATCCAAAAATACCGTAGAAATAACACAGTAGCCAGTTTAGCATCCATATTGAATCTCAAAGAGATCTCTTCCTCTCCAAGATCGATAAACATCCCAATAGTTCTTCCACTGTTACTTTTTGGTTTCATCATTATTTTCCTTTCTGAAATGTACATAGATCCATGAATATAGTCGCAACTTGTGAAACTGGTTTGCCTATACTTAGCAATATCTTCGGCACATCCTTGCTTACGTGACCCGCCATTTATGCACGCGTCATTTAGCGGCTCCGTAATGAAACTCATAATCCGCCAACCCTTGGCGATTTAATATTAAATTTGTAACCCGCCAACTTCTGACCAGTTTAACCATAAATTTGTAACTAACGGCCGGTTCAAGGATAAATCCTGTAATCACTGAGCCGGTCCTTCATCATAATATTAACCCGCCACACTTTATTCTCAGGCATCCACTGTCAAAAATGACTAAGTCCACCACCTCTTGCGATTGGGTTGTTTCTACTGTCACCGAACAATCTCTCAATGAGTATGTTGAGATGGGTATTTTACCAGCAAAGGACGTCATCCACTGGCGAGTTCCTGGGGCTGAAGCTAAATCTCAACCCAAAGAAAGCGAGGTTATAGTCTTTTCAGATCATCTTCTCCGTGGGTTCTCACCACCCGGGTCCAAATTATTTCGAGATGTTCTAAACTTCTACAAGCTACACCCCAAGACATTGGCCCCAACTCTGTGTCCAATATATGCAATTTCCAAGTCTTCTGTGAGGTATACCTTCAAGAGGAGCCCAGCGTTGACTTATTCAGAGGGTACTACTATCTTAACCGCCAAACCGAGATGACAGACGGGCATAGTCTTGAACTCGGCGGGATTTCTATCCAGAGGCGGAGAGACGCCATTTTTCCTGCTGCCGTACTACCCAGTCACCGCAAAGATTGGAACCGGACTTGGTTCTATTGCCAAGATACCTCTCCAGCTGACGAGAATCCTCTGCCGGGTTACCGCTCCTTTCGGCTTAGCCCCAGGCATGAACTTCCTGATCGGATCAGTGCTACAAAATGGGCCAAGTACGCACCCACTTTTTCAAAAACAAGGGATTTATTATCCAATGACTTAACCGTAGTTGACCTGGTCCGCTGCTAGGTCGCTTGGAGGATTTTGCCTTTGAGCCGCCACCCCGACTTAATTTGCCAATATACATGTGATGTAAAGGACTCGCAGCGTACAATCAAGTGCGTCTTGATGATCAGCAAATCAATTAGATGACCAAGTCATTGCTAGGGGAAACCTTCAAGAGCTGCAGTAAAACAGGCCTGAACCCTTTCTACACTCTTAATCCGGCTCCTGATGTAAGTATTTTAAGTCACTATCCAACTCATTCGTCATTCTCATAAACTACACATCTTCTCATTGTCATTTATATTCTCAGGTCGTCTCTTCCTTCTGGAACAAGAAACTGCAAGATAAACCGTCCAAAAAGACCAAAGTAAAGTCCCGAGCTCCAAAAAAGACCAGGAAAGAAACAGGATGCTGAAGATATATTTGCTCTGGACAATGAGTCGGAGGTAGAACTCGATTCTCTTGGCTTTATTTTTATGCAACTTATTGACGCTGACCCCCCCTCAGAATGATGCGGAGACCAGTCAAGCAGACGCAACAGAGGTAACCATAATCTCCTCCGGCTCAAAACCTTTGTCAAGACAAAAAACTTGGCGGGTCTTCCGAAAAGTAAGATTTTCCCATCCTCTTGCTTATCTGGACCCCAATTTTCTTTTGAAAAAAATAGCAGCATGAAGGGAAGCGTACAACCCGAAGCAGCAGTGGTGGCGACCTTGCAACCGGCTTACCCAACACACATGTCCCTCGCAAGCGCCGTAACGAGGTGCCTCAAAAGCCATCTCCCTCCTTTCCAAAGGCGGGTCTCATTCATCAATCACTTAACTCATTCGACTCAAACTATCAGGGAACATCACATTCATCGTCTGGCGACTCTACCGGGACCCAAATGCCTGCCTTCAAGATTGCCCAGGGGTAAAAACTTTCATTTGTTGGTCAATATGTTATAATGATATGCTCATACTCTTATATCTTCATCACAGAGGCATAGCCAAAGCGGGCAAGAAATTGAAAATGGGCAGTTCATCAAAGGACCCCAAAGTTATTGAACCAGAGAAGCAAGCGCCAGCAGTCTGATGTCTACTACACAACCTTCTTCTTGTAGACGTTGTTGGGCCTCCAAGTGCAGAGGTTTGTAGGACAATAGCAAATTTCCCTCAAGTGGATGACCTAAGGTTTATCAATCCGTGGGAGGCGTAGGATGAAGATGGTCTCTCTCAAGCAAGCTTGCACCAAATAACAAAGAGTCTCTTGTGTCCCCAACACACCCAATACAATGGTGAATTGTATAGGTGCACTAGTTCGGCGAAGAGATGGTGATACAAGTGCAATATGGATGGTAGATATAGGTTTTTGTAGTCTGAAATTATAAAAACAGCAAGGTAGCAAGTGATAAAAGTGAGCATAAACGATATTGCAATGATAGGGAACAAGGCCTAGGGTTCATACTTTCACTAGTGCAAGTTCTCTCAACAATAATAACATAATTGGATCACATAACTATCCCTCAACATGCGACAAAGAGTCACTCCAAAGTCACTAATAGCGGAGAACAAACGAAGAGATTATGGCAGGGTACGAAACCACCTCAAAGTTATTCTTTCCAATCAACCCGTTAGGCTATTCCTATAAGTGTCACAAACAGCCCTAGAGTTCGTACTAGAATAACACCTTAAGACACAAATCAACCAAAATCCTAATGTCACCTAGATACTCCAATGTCACCTCAAGTATCCGTGGGCATGATTATACAATATGCATCACACAATCTCAGATTCATCTATTCAACCAACACATAGAACTTCAAAGAGTGCCCCAAAGTTTCTACCGGAGAGTCAAGACGAAAACGTGTGCCAACCCCAATGCATAGATTCTCAAGGTCACGGAACCCGCAAGTTGATCACCAAAACATACATCAAGTGGATCAATAGAATACCCCATTGTCACTACGGGTATCCCACGCAAGACATACATCAAGTGTTCTCAAATCCTCAAAGACTCAATCCAATAAGATAACTTCAAAGGGAAAACTCAATTCATTGCAAGATAGTAGAGGGGGAGAAACATCATAAGATCCAACTATAATAGCAAAGCTCGCGATACATCAAGATCGTAACACCTCAAGAACACGAGAGAGAGAGAGATCAAACACATAGCTACTGGTACATACCCTCAGCCCCGAGGGAGAACTACTCCCTCGTCGTCATGGAGAGCACCAGGGTGATGAAGATGGCCACCGGAGAGGGATTCCCCCTCCGGCAGGGTGCCGAAACGGGTCTAGATTGGTTTTCGGTAGCTACGAAGGCTTCTGGCGGCGAAACTCACGATCTATTCTGCTCCTCGAAGTTTTTAGGGTATATGGGTATATATGGGAGGAAGAAGTACGTCGGTGGACCTCCGGGCTATCCACGAGGCAGGGGCGCGCGCCCCCGCCCTCGTGGGCAGCCCGGGACTCTCCTAGTCCATCTACGATACTCCATGGGCTTCTTCTAGTCCAAAAATAAGTTCCGTGAAGTTTCAGGTCAATTGGACTCCATTTGATTTTCCTTTTCTACGATACTCTAAAACAATGAAAAAACAGAAACTGGCACTGGGCTCTGGGTTAATAGGTTAGTCCCAAAAATAATATAAAAGTGTTTAATAAAGCCCATAAACATCCAAAACAGATAATATAATAGCATGGAACAATAAAAAATTATAGATACGTTGGAGACGTATCACAGTCGCAGGGGCTTCAATTCCAAATCCTGAAGAACTTGCTAATGACCCGCCGCCACAAACTAACACCACAATCTTTGATCCAGTGAACATTGAAGTTGATCCGACCATCACGCATAACCCGCCAAGTCCTGTACCCCTCAGCCCTGCCAAGATTGCTAAAGAAGTTCCTTCTAACCATGCCGCTGAGGATATCATTATCACTGGCACAGGCTATACAGAGCCGAGGAATCCTTCTGTCTTGGCCAAGCATAACGCCAAAGAAGAGCCGCCAATAGAAGACAAACACTACAAAAAAAGACACATCCATGACATTTTGGGCCGAATGAAATCTTTTTTTGTCATGCTTATGACACTTCTATGACGATAATTGTGACTAAACCCGGTATCATCATAGATGCGGCGGGCTCCTACTTCTATGACAAAAAATCATGACAGAAAATGGGCTTTTCGTCCTGGGCGGGCCAGAGACACAGCTGCATGACATTCTTTGGGCCGTCCATGATGGAAAAAACCGTGGTAGAAGAGAGGGTGAGGAAAATATCGGGGAGTTTCTAGTTACGGTGGGTGGTCAGGGCCAAGCAATGCATGAAGGTTTACGCATTTCTCTTGTACACGTATGCACGTGCGTGCGAGGCGTTGCGCTCTAACTGAACCCGAGCGAGGCGTTCGCCTACTAAACCCGAGCGATTGCAATGCAGGCCACGCATTATTGAACCCGAGCGATCGATCCCTAGCTGTTAACTGAACCCGATCAAGTGATTCCTTCGCTACTGCTACTAACTGAAGCCGATCGAACCTGCTGCCTCTTGACGAATAGTGAGCATGTTGGGGGGGGGGGTTGGATGAACAATTTCCTGTGGGGGGTTGGATGAACAGGACCCCGTGGTAGTAGATGCCGTTGCCACTGGATGAACAGGACCCCGATCGAGCCGGTTG
This sequence comes from Triticum urartu, assembly GCF_003073215.2. Taxonomy (NCBI): domain Eukaryota; kingdom Viridiplantae; phylum Streptophyta; class Magnoliopsida; order Poales; family Poaceae; genus Triticum; species Triticum urartu. The sequence goes on along the minus strand of NC_053024.1, from coordinate 133,590,329 downwards.
GGGTGGATGAACAGGACCCCGTGGAGGGTTGGATGAACAATAGACGGTGGAGGGTTGGATGAACAGTAGCCAGTGGAGGGGTGGTTGAACAGTACCGCGTGGAGTGGGCTGGTTGAACAGTAGCCGGTGGAGGAGCGGTGAAGGTTGGATGAATAGGAGCCCGTGGATGAACAGTCGCAGGTGGAGGCTGGAGGAAGTCGACGGTGGATGAACAGTAGCCCGTGGAGGCTGGAAGAGGTCGACGGTGGAGATGAACAGTGGCCTGTGGAGTCCCGTTTTGCGGTATGCCACACCCCTCCCGATGAACAGGACCCCCGTTTCGACCTTAGCGCTCCAATACAAGTCTGTTTCCTCCGTTTTCCGGTACGCCACACCCCTCCCGATCAACAAGATCCTGTTTCGACCATAGGCACTCAAACACAAGTCCGTTTCCTCCGTTTTGCGGTACGCTAGACCCCTCCCAATGAACATGATCCTTTTCGACTGTGCCGATCGAACAGAAGGCTGTTTCCTCCGTTCTGTGGTACACCAGGCCTCGTTTCGATCGGTTGTTCCATCCAAGCCGGTTGGCTCCCGATGAACACGACGTATTCCGTTGCCTCCCGATGAACACGACGCATTCCGTTGCCTCCCCATGAACACGACGACACAATTTCTCCGTTTTGACCCAGCCGGTTGGTTGCCGATGAACAGGACGTTGTCACTGCCTCTCCATGTATATGAGCCCTGGCCGTACGTATGCGTGAGTAGGCATTCGAGACCCCTCCTGTATGTACGTACGTGGCCATATTTACTTTCTCGCACCTTGGCTATACGTACGTGTACATGCTACGTGCGCGCCTCTACTATGGCACGTCCCCTTCCTTACTCGGCCACGGTTCGTCGCTGTAGCCTGCAGACAGACCGATCGACCAGTATGTACGTACATGTTCGCGACCAGAATGACAATGCTACGTACGCTTCGACCAGGTGGGTCCCGTCTATCAGGGAGGATAAGGAGGCACTTCCTTGCATGCGAAGATGTAGCTGGTGGATCCCAGGAGTCAGGGGGAAAACATTTTTCTTGCGAAATACGGTGGCCCGTCCGATGGGTCCCTGCTATCAGGTGGAGCAATAATTATTTTCCGCATAATAAGGAGGCACTTCCTTGCTGCGGCCGTGGACCCAACTATCAGCCTCTCCACATATAGTACTCTTCCGATGGAAGTCGTTCCTCGACCATATTGATCACGCCGTGCCGAGAGCACCAAGGCGGTGGACGACGGCGAGGCCTAGGAACGAGACGACGCGGAGCCAGGGAAGACGCGACAGTGAATGCCCACGCGGAGAGGAGTACGAGGGTTCACTGATTCGGCTGTGGTGTGAGGCTGACGTCGCCGCAGAATAACAGGGGGTGTGGGTGAGTAGAGGGATGGCCTGGCCAACAGTGGGAGTAGTAGGGGGCGGTGAGGCCTCCGTGGCAGCACAGCCGGCCACGGGAGACAGGAGCACGCGGCACGACCGACGCTGGTTTGGGCAGCTGTTGCAAGAAGACTAGAGGTTGAAGAAGCACTACGGCCGTTGGATGGACATCGTACGGTCACTGGAGCTAGAATCGTTCAAATTGACTAAGTTGACAATGCCCTCCATCCTCATCAACTTATTAGGCCCACAATTCAGCCTCCCACTACGGTGGGTCCCAGCTAGCAGGGGGAGTATTTAATTTTTTTGTGCGTAATAAGGAGGCACTTCCTTGCATGCAAAGATATAACTGGTGGGTCTGAGCTGACAGCAAGGGTAATATTTTTTTCACGAAATACAGAGGCCCTTCCGGTGGGTCCCAGCTGTCAGGTGGAGTGAAAGCACAAGTGCTCCCTGGGTGATTTTGGTAATTAATGCCAACATATCTCTTGTTGGACTAATACTTTCATCTAGTATACTTCAGATGAGTTCAACAGTGGAGTGGCGTGGACAAGAGGATGTGGAACCCCTGCAAGATGCTAAGGACAAAAGATTGGCAAAAGCTCAAAACCTCAAGACTCTACCATTTTCTTTTTAGTGATCCAAGATCACATTGAGTCCATAGGAAAGCCAATACTATTAAAAGGGGATGAGGTGTTGCTTAATGGCTTGCTTGCTCAAAGAGCTTAGTGATATGCTCCAAATCCCTCAACCAATTTCTCATATCCACATATGTCCCAAACCAAAAGTCAAACTCGGCCCCACTGATTTTATCTATCCGACGCCACCGAGTTCACTTGACATAGCCACTGCCAGAAACCCTAATCAGTTCGGTCTCACCGATGGGATCTCAGTTTCACCGAGATGGGCTTGCAAAATCTTTGTTACCTGTTGTGATTATTTTGGTCCCACCGAGGTAAGCAATCGGTTCCACCAAGTTTTCTTGACCAACTCTCTGTTTTTCTCATTACCAAAATCGGTCCCATCGAGTTTGTGTAATCGGTCAAACCGAGTTGAGGTTTTACCCTAACCCTAGCACACCAGTCCCACCGAGTTGATCATATCGGTCCCACCAAAAATCCTAACGTTCACATTTTGAACTAAATCGGTCTGATCAAGTTTCATGATTCGGTCCCATCGAGTTTGGTAAATTGTGTGTAACGGTTAGATTTTGTGTGGAGGCTATTTATACCCCTCCACCCACTCTTCATTCGTGGAGAGAGCCATCAGAACATGCCCACACTTCCAACATACATTTTCTAAAAGAGAACCACCTACTCATGTGTTGAGACCAAGATATTCCATTCCAACCACAAGAATCTTGATCTCTAGCCTTCCCCAAGTTGCTTTCCACTCAAATAATCTTTCCACCAAATCCAAATCTGAGAGAGAGAGTTGAGTGTTGGGGAGACTATCATTTGAAGCACAAGAGCAAGGATTTCATCATCAATACACCATCTATTACCTTTTGGGGAGGGGTGTCTCCTAGATTGGTTAGGTGTCACTTGGCAGCCTCCGTCAAGATTGTGGAGTTGAACCAAGGAGTTTGTACGGGCAAGGAGATCGTCTAGTTCGTGAAGATCTACCCTAGTGAGGCAAGTCCTTCGTGGGCGATGGCCATGGTGGGATAGACAAGGTTGCTTCTTCGTGGACCCTTCATGGGTGGAGCCCTCCGTGGACTCGCGCAGCCATTACCCTTCGTGGGAGAAGTCTCCATCAGTGTGGATGTACGATAGCACCACCTATCAGAACCATGCCAAAAATCTCCGTGTCTCCAATTGCGTTTGCATAATCCAATACCATCCCTTTACTTTCTTGCAACTTTCATGCTTTACTTTACGCTGCTCATATACTCTTGCCATGCTTGCTTGAAATGTATTGTGAATGGTTAAACTTGTGCTAAAACTCCACCTTAACTTGAAGAAATTAAAAACTGCTACTTTTCTTTGTTGAGGGTCTAATCACCCGCCCTCTAGACTCCTCTTCTCGATCCTTTCAATTGGTATCAGAGCATTGGTCTCCATTGCTTTGGTTTAAACACCATTGGAGGAAGATGGATGAGTCTATGTTGGTGAGTCTTAGATGTAGAGTGCCTATATTTGATGGAGAGGTCTTTCATGAGTGAAAAAATGAGATGCTTGAGATTTTCAATGAATATCACTTGAACAAGTACATTACTACCCCTTGTGTGCGTCTTGTTGACCCCATGCATCCTAACCTTGATGAGTCTATTGACATGATCCGTAATCTTAGAACCATCATTTTAATCACTAGAGGATTACCTAGAAACTTGCTTGCTAGCTTGCCTGCTCTTGATTGTGCCTATACTATATGGAGATTTCTTGAGGAATGATTTCCAAATTATTCCTTGTAAAACTTAGATGAAATTCTTGATACGTCTCCAATGTATCTATAATTTATGAAGTATTCATGCTATTATATTATCCATCTTGGATGTTTATTGGGCTTTACTATGCATTTTTATATTACTTTTGGGACTAACCTATTGACCCAGAGCCCAGTGCCAGTTTCTGTTTTTTCCCTTGTTTCAGTGTTTCGAAGAAAAGGAATATCAAACGGAGTCGAAACGGAATGAAACCTTCTGGAGAAGTTATTTTTGGAAGGAAAGCTACCCGATAGACTTGGAGTGCACATAGGGAAAGAAACAAGGGAGCCACGAGGCAGGGGGGCACACCCACCCCCCTAGGGCGCTCCCTCCACCCTCGTGGGCCCCTCGTGGCTCCCCTAACGTACTTCTTCCTCCTATATATACCCATATACCCTAAAACGATCGGAGAGCAGAATAGATCGGGAGTTCCGCCGCCAGAAGCCTCCGTAGCCACCAAAAACCAATCGGGACCCTGTTCCGGCACCCTGCCGGAGGGGGGAGGATCCATCACCGGTGGCCATCTTCATCATCCCGGCGCTCTCCATGATGAGGAGGGAGTAGTTCACCCTCGGGGCTGAGGGTATGTACCAGTAGCTATGTGTATGATCTCTCTCTCTCTCTCTCGTGTTCTTGATTTGGCACGATCTTGATGTATTGCGAGCTTTGCTATTATAGTTGGATCTTATGATGTTTCTCCCCCTCTACTCTCTTGTAATGGATTGAGTTTTACCTTTGAAGTAATCTTATCGGATTGAGTCTTTAATGATTTGAGAACACTTGATGTATGTCTTGCCGTGCGTATCTGTGGTGACAATGGGATATCACGTGATTCACTTTGATGTATGTCTTGGTGATCAACTTGCGGGTTCCGCCCATGAACTTATTCATAGGGGTTGGCACATGTTTTCGTCTTGATTCTCCGGTAGAAACTTTGGGGCACTCTTTGAGGTTCTATGTGTTGGTTGAATAGATGAATCTGAGATTGTGTGATGCATATCGTATAATCATACCCACGGATACTTGAGGTGACATTGGAGTATGTAGGTGACATTAGGGTTTTGGTTGATTTGTGTTTTAAGGTGTTATTCTAGTACAAACTCTAGGGCTGTTTGTGACACTTATAGGAATAGCCCAACAGATTGATTGGAAAGAATAACTTTGAGGTGGTTTCGTACCCTACCATAATCTCTTTGTTCGTTCTCCGCTATTAGTGACTTTGGAGTGACTCTTTGTTGCATGTTGAGGGATAGTTATGTGATCCAATTATGTTATTATTGTTGAGAGAACTTGCACTAGTGAAAGTATGAACCCTAGGCCTTGTTTCCTATCATTGCAATACCGTTTATGCTCACTTTTATCACTTGCTACCTTGCTGTTTTTATAATTTCAGATTACAAAAACCTATATCTACCATCCATATTGCACTTGTATCACCATCTCTTCGCTGAACTAGTGCACCTATACAATTTACCATTGTATTGGGTGTGTTGGGGACACAAGAGACTCTTTGTTATTTGGTTGCAGGGTTGCTTGAGAGAGACCATCTTCATCCTACGCCTCCCACGGATTGATAAACCTTAGGTCATCCACTTGAGGGAAATTTGCTACTGTCCTACAAACCTCTGCACTTGGAGGCCCAACAATGTCTACAAGAAGAAGGTTGTGTAGTAGACATCAAGCTCTTTTCTGGCGCTGCTGCCGGGGAGGTGAGTGCTTGAAGGTATATATTTAGATCTTGCAATCAAATCTTTTTGTTTCTTGTTTTAGCACTAATTTAGTTTATAAAAGAAAATTACAAAAAATGGAATTAAGTTTGCCTCATACGCTTCATCTTTTTAATATCTTTCGTGAGTATGATGGAAAGGAAAATTGTGCCAAAGTGTTAGAAGAAGAATGCATTAAAATGTTTGGCACTAAATCTTTGAATGATGAGCATGATTGCAATGTTGTTAGTATGTACTCCTTGAATATCCATGGTACTAATGATGATTGCACTAGTCATGATGAAAATATCTCTTATAAGCATGTTGATTTTTGTGGAGTATATTGGGTTTGCAAGTACACACCAAATAGGGAAGATAGATATTGCAAGAGGCATAAGTACTTGGAAACTAAATGGTTGCAAGAAAGGCTAGATGCTTGTGCTGAAAATTTAAACTTTCTTAGCCATACTTGTGAACTTTGCTATGGACGTGATCGTTTTAGTACCCAATGCAAATTTTTTCATGATCGTATCATCTCCAAAAATTGTAATGATTTTATTTCCCTTGCACATCATAATGAACTTAGTTTGCTCTTGGGTTATGAAGAAATGAAACGTATAACTAAGGATATTCCAAAATTTGACCTTGATAGAGTTCTTCATTTTGATCTAGAGGAAATTTATATGTATTGTGCAGTGAATTGCATTGAAAATCCTTATATTTCCAATTACATAAAGAAAAGAAAACAAATAGAGGATGAAGAGAATACTAACGAAAGGGAAGAGACTTCCCAATATTTTCCTATTATTTCTTATGATGAATCAGGTAACAAGGAGGAGCCTTCTATTCAACCAATTTCATTAATAAGGAGCTCCAAAAATAGGATTGAACCCACACATGATGTGGTGAAGAAGAAGAAAATAAAAAGGAGGAGAGGTAAACAGATATCTCTCCCAAATAATGTTGCTCCTATTATTGTTGTGCCTCATGAAAATGAAGATGATGCACTTGATGATGATCTCGTTATGCCTATTGCTTGTTGTGATGATTATGATTGGGAAGATAATAATACTTCTTATGATCTTGAAAATCTTTTTGGCACTTGCTTGGAAGAATATGATAATTGCTATACTATTGGTGCTATCTATAATATTAATGATGAGAGTGATTATGCTTATGATATGAAAAGGCCCAAGCTTGGGGATGCTATGTTTGATGAGTATGACATATTTGAGAATATATTTGCTGAAATTAATGTTTGTCCCAAGCTTGGGGATGCTATGTTTAATAATGATGATATTTTTAGCCTCCCAAGTTTTGATATGCAAAGTTGTTATGATAATAGCATGCCTTCTACCTATGATAATTATATGTATGAAAGTGGGTTTGGAAGAGTGTCAACTTTAGGAAGTAATTATTCCACTATTTTGGAGGATGTTGAATCTTATAATATTTATGAAAGTGGATTTGGAGAGGTCATGACTTTATTTAGTGACGTTTCCACTATTTCGGAAGAGGTTTCAATTGATTGTGATGAGAACAAAGTTGCTACTTATGATGATTATTGTGATGAAACTTATGATATAAAGAGTAGTGATGATTATATTTATAAAACTTGTCATGATTATGATTACCCTTTTTCTGAACATTACTCTTTTAATGTGGAAACAATTTATAGTATTCAAGTCTCTTATGATACTCCCATTATCCCGAATGAGAAGAATTTTGCCTGTGTGGAGAGTAGTAAATTTTCTATGCTTGTAGATCATGAAAATAATGTTTTAGGTGCTGGTTATATTGTTGAATTCATTCATGATTCTACTGAAAATTATTATGAGGGAGGAATATATGCTTGTAGGAATTGCAATAATATCAAGTTTCCTCTCTATGTGCTTAAAGTTTTGAACTTATGCTTGTTTTGCCTTCCTATGCTAGTTGATTATTGTTCCCATAAGTTGTTTGCTCACAAAATCCCTATGCATAGGAAGTGGGTTAGACTTAAATGTGCTAGTAATATTCTTCATGATGCTCTCTTTATGTTACAATTCTTATCTTCTATATGAGCATCATTGAAATCATCATGCCTAGCTAGGGGCGTTAAACGATAGCGCTTGTTGGGAGGCAACCCAATTTTATATTTGTTCCTTGCTTTTTGTTCCTGTTTAGTAATAAATAATTCATCTATCCTCTGTTTAGATGTGGTTTTATGTTTTAATTACTGTTTGTGCCAAGTAGAACCTTTGGGAAGACTTGGGGAAAGTCTTTTTGATCTTGCTGTAAAAAACAGAAACTTTAGCGCTCACGAGTTTTGCTGCCATTTTTTATTGGAGAGTGATATTTAGTTAATTATTTTTGCAGATGATTAATAGATAAATTCCTCAGGTCCACTAATTTATTTGAGAATTTTATGAGTTCCAGAAGTGGTCGAAACCTACAGATTACTACAGACTGTTCTGTTTTTGACAGATTCTGTTTTCATTGTGTTGTTTGCTTATTTTGATGAATCTATGAGTAGAATCGGAGGGTATGAACCATAGAGAAGTTGGAATACAGTAGATATTTCACCAATATGAATTTAGAATGGGTCCATTACAGTACCTAAGTGGTGATTTATTTTCTTATACTAACGGAGCTTACGAGTTTTCTGTTAAGTTTTGTGTTGTGAAGTTTTCATGTTTTGGGTAAAGATTCGATGGAATATGGAATAAGGAGTGGCAAGAGACTAAGCTTGGGGATTACCAAGGCACCCCAAGGTAATATTCAAGGACAACCAAAAGCCTAAGCTTGGGGATGCCCCGGATGGCATCCCCTCTTTCGTCTTCGTTCATCGGTAACTTTACTTGGAGCTATATTTTTATTCACCACATTATATGTGTTTTGCTAGGAGTGTCATTTTATTTTATTTTTCTTTGCTTGCTGTTTGAATAAATTATCAAGATCTGAAATTATTAAATGAGAGAGAGAGTCTTCACATAGCTACATAATTATTTAAACTACTCATTGATCTTCACTCATATCTTTTTGGAGTAATTTGTCATTTACTCGTGTGCTTCACTTATATCCTATGAGTAAATAGTTGAGTGAGCGAATATCATAAATCTGAAATTATATATGTTTCATATGCTTATCCCATGGGGAGTGATGACTTCACATATAAGAAGTAGAAGTGGTAAATTTGTTGAAGGTTAGCAAACATTGTATTGGTCACTTGAACAATTCATGAAAGAATATTGAAGGAAGAGAGATTTCACATATAAATATACTATCTTGGACATCTTTTGTTGTTGTGAGCACTCATTAAAATATGACATGCTAAAAGGTTGATGTTGGACAAGGAAGGCAACGTAATGGGTTATGTTTTCTTATATCTGAAATAAAGTATATTGTCATGGATCATCCAACATGTTGAGCTTGCCTTTCCCCCTCATGCTAGCCAAATTCTTTGCACCAAGTAGAGATACTACTTGTGCTTCCAAACATCCCTTAAACCAGTATTGCCATGAGAGTCCACCATACCTACCTATGGATTGAGTAAGATCCTTCAAGTAAGTTGTCATCGGTGCATGCAATAAAAATTTCTCTCTAAATATGTATGATCTTTTAGTGTAGAGAAAATAAGCTTTATACGATCTTGTGATATGGAAGCAATAAAAGCGACAGACTGCATAATAAAGGTCCCTATCACAGGGGACAATAAAGTGACCTTTCTTTTGCATTAAGATTTTATGCATCCAACTATAAAAGCGCATGACAACCTCTGCTTCCCTCTGCGAAGGGCCTATCTTTACTTTTTCTACCCTTATGCAAGAGTCATGGTGATCTTCACCTTTCCTTTTTACATTTTATCCTTTGGCAAGCACATTGTGTTGGAAAGATTCTTATATATATATCCAACTGGATGTAAGGCATCATGAACTATTATTGTTGACATTACCCTTGAGGTAAAAGGTTGGGAGGCGAATCTATAAGCCCCTATCTTTCTCTGTGTCTGATTAAAACTTTGAACCCATAAATATCCCGTGAGTGTTAGCAATTGTGAAAGACTACATGATAGTTGAGTATGTGGGGTTTGCTAAATCAAAGCTCTGACATAGACTCTTCCTTAAAATAAGATGAATTGTAATTGTTTGATGACTGATAACATGGTTTGTTAGTTTTCAAGAAAGTTTACGATCTATACTTTAACATGTGAATAGCTTATTACTCGATCATGAGAAGCTTTATGAGATGAACTATTGTAATGATATAATGATGCTAGAAAAGGTGATTGAAATTATCATTGATCAAACTTGTGCACCTGCTAGCATTCATACTTCATAAATTATTTCTTTTATCATTTACCTACTCGAGGACGAGCAGGAATTAAGCTTGGGGATGCTGATACGTATCCAACATATCTATAATTTATGAAGTATTCATGCTATTATATTATCCATCTTGGATGTTTATTGGGCCTTACTATGCATTTTTATATTACTTTTGGGACTAACCTATTGACCCAGAGCCCAGTGCCAGTTTCTGTTTTTTCCCTTGTTTCAGTGTTTCAAAGAAAAGGATTATCAAACAGAGTCGAAATGGAATGAAACCTTCTGGAGAAGTTATTTTTGGAAGGAAAGCTACCTGATAGACTTGGAGTGCACGTCAGGAAAGAAACGAGGGAGCCACGAGGCAGGGGGGCACGCCCACCCCCCTAGGGCGCGCCCTCCACCCTCGTAGGCCCCTCGTGGCTCCCCTGACGTACTTCTTCGTCCTATATATACCCATATACCCTAAAACGATCGGAGAGCAGAATAGATCGGGAGTTCTGCCAGAAGCCTCCATAGCCACCAAAAACCAATCGGGACCCTGTTCCGGCACCCTGCCAGAGGGGGGGGGGTCCATCACCGGTGGCCATCTTCATCATCCCGACACTCTCCATGATGAGGAGGGAGTAGTTCACCCTCGGGGCTGAGGGTATGTACCAGTAGCTATGTGTATGATCTCTCTCTCTCTCTCTCGTGTTCTTGATTTGGCACAATCTTGATGTATTGCGAGCTTTGCTATTATAGTTGGATCTTATGATGTTTCTCCCCCTCTACTCTCTTGTAATGGATTGAGTTTTCCCTTTGAAGTAATCTTATCGGATTGAGTATTTAATGACTTGAGAACACTTGATGCATGTCTTGCCATGCGTATCTGTGGTGACAATGTGATATCACGTGATTCACTTGATGTATGTCTTGGTGATCAACTTGCGGGTTCCGCCCATGAACTTATGCATAGGGGTTGGCACATGTTTTCGTCTGGATTCCCCGGTAGAAACTTTGGGGCACTCTTTGAGGTTCTATGTGTTGGTTGAATAGATGAATCTGAGATTGTGTGATGCATATCGTATAATCATACCCACGGATACTTGAGGTGACATTGGAGTATCTAGGTGAAATTAGGGTTTTGGATGATTTGTGTCTTAAGTTGTTATTCTAGTACGAACTCTAGGGCTGTTTGTGAGACTTATAGGAATAGCCCAACGGATTGATTGGAAAGAATAACTTTGAGGTGGTTTCGTACCCTACCATAATCTCTTTGTTTGTTCTCCGCTATTAGTGACTTTGGAGTGACTCTTTGTTGCATGTTGAGGGATAGTTATGTGATCCAATTATTTTATTATTGTTGAGAGAACTTGCACTAGTGAAAGTATGAACCCTAGGCCTTGTTTACTAGCATTGCAATACCGTTTGTGCTCACTTTTATCATTAGTTACCTTGCTGTTTATATATTTTCAGATTACAAAAACTATTATCTACTATCCATATTGCACTTGTATCACCATCTCTTCGCCGAACTAGTGCACCTATACAATTTACCATTGTATTGTGTGTGTTGGGGACACAAGAGACTCTTTGTTATTTGGTTGCAGGGTTGCTTGAGAGAGACCATCTTCATCCTACGCCTCCCATGGATTGATAAACCTTAGGTCATCCACTTGAGGGAAATTTTCTACTGTCCTACAAACCTCTGCACTTGGTGGCCCGTCTACAATTCTTCATAAGTCTATTGCTTTGAGTAAGATGAGTTCCAATGATCCTAAATTTGGTGATTGTCTATTTGAGCTTACTAATCTTATGCGTGCCAAAGGAGATATTGGAATCATTAGCAATATCATCTCCAAAGCTATTAGAATTCATAAAGATGACCATTGTGATGACCATTTATCTAATGAATTATCCTCTCTAGGAATTGATCAATCACAAGACGATGTTGAACATGGATACTATGATGAGGATGATGATAGTGACTTTGATCTCGATGAGTCTATGAGACACTTTGGTCTTATGGCTAATCTTCACGGCTACATGGCTGGAGGAAAGGAATGGGTTCTTGATAGTGGATGTACCGATCACATGACCAGAGACAAGGATATGTTTCGTGAACTTGCTGAAAACGATGGCCCTCGAAAGTATGTCACTTTTGGTGAAAACTCAAAGGGTAAGGTGGTTGGCCTTGGTAAGGTGGCCATCTCACATGATAGCTCCATACAAAATGTCATGCTCATTGAATCTCTTGGCTATAATTTACTTTCTGTATCTAGACTTGCGGACTTTGGTTTGAATGTCCTATTTACTAAAGTAGATTGCCAAGTGTTTCGTAGAGATAATCATAAAATGGTCTTTACCGGTATACGTAAAGGTGATCTATACATTGTTGATTTCACTAAAAAGGCTCAACCTAGAACTTACTTAATTGCTAAATTTTCTAAAGGCTGGTTGTGGCATAGAAGGTTAGGTCATGTGGGCATGCGAAATATTGATAAGCTAATTAAAGGTGATCATATCCTTGGAGTAAAAGAAGTTATATCTAACAAGGATATATTGTGTAGTGCTTGTCAAGCAGGAAAACAAGTTGGAGGAAGTCACCCCGTGAAGAACACCATGACCACGAGAAGACCGCTCGAGCTACTTCATATGGATCTCTTTAGTCCCAACGCCTACAAAAGTTTCGGTGGAAACTCATTTGGTCTAGTCATAGTTGATGATTTTCAAGATTTACGTGGGTTTTTCTTGATGATAAATTGCAGGTCCAAAAGATCTTCAAGAACTTCGCTAGGAAGGACCAAAATCAATTTGAAGTGAATATCAAGAAGGTTCGAAGAGACAACGGAATGGAGTTCAAGAACGCAAATGTGGATACCTTTCTTGACGAAGAGGGGATTTCACACGAGTTCTCGGCTACGTACACACCTCAAAAAATGGAGTTGTTGAGAGGAAGAACCGAACTCTTTAGATGGCGAGAATGATGCTTGATGAGTACAAGACTCCAAAATAATTTTGGGCGGAAGCGGTTGACATAGCTTGTCATGCAACAAATCGCTTGTATCTTCACAAGCTACCCGGCAAGACGACATACGAGCTTCTCACTAGTAACAAACCCCAAGTTGGATACTTTCGAGTATTCGGCTCAAAGTGCTATATTCTTGATAAGCATCATCGTTCTAAATTTGCTCCTAAATCTCATGAGGGTTTCCTACTTTGTTATGGCTCAAACTCTCACACTTACCGTGTTTACAACAATTTCACCTAAAAGGTTGAAGAGACAATGGATGTGAAGTTTGATGAATCTAACAGCTCGCAAGTAGAGCAATTGCCAATTGATGTAGGAGACAAAGAACCTTCAGAAGCAATCCAAGACTTGTCTATTGGTAATGTTCGTCCAACGGAGGTGAAGGAGATTACCTCGTATGTCCAAGTGGAAGCTTCTACCTCACGACAAGGTGAACCAAGATTTGACATGGAAGCATCCACAAGTGGGACATGCCAAGATGAAGAAAACGAGGAAGTACACCAAGATGAACCTCATGAACCTCCTTCTCCACCATGATAAGAGAACGATAACGTCAACAATGAAGAAGGCCAAGAAGAAGAACGAGATGATGAAGAAGATGTTCCACCCCGACCCAAGCAAAAGCTCTCACGAGTTCGAGCAAGAGTCTCAAGAGACCGTCCCATCGAGCAAATCTTCAATGATATCCAAACCGGGAGAATCACTCGCTCTAAAACTTGTTTGGCAAATTTTTGTGAACATTATTCATTCATCTCTAGCATTGAACCTATGAAGGTTGAAGAAGCATTGGAAGATCTGGATTGGATAAATGCCATGCATGAAGAGCTACACAACTTTGAAAGAAACCAAGTGTGGACATTGGTTGAGAAGCCCGATAACAACCACAACATCATCAGTACCAAATGGGTGTTTCGCAACAAGCAAGACGAAGATGGACAAGTCGTTCGCAACAAAGCATGGCTCGTTGCCCAAGCCTACACTCAAGTCGAAGGCATGGACTATGGTGAGACATATGCCCCCGTTGCTAGACTTGAGTACATCCGCATCTTACTTGCCTATGCTAATCACCATGATATCACCTTATACCAAATGGACATTAAAAGTTATTTTCTAAATGGTGAAATTGAGGAGGAAGTTTATGTTAAAAAACCTTCCCGCTTTGTTAATCCTAAGAAATCCAATCATGTTTACAAACTTCACAAAGCTCTTTATGGTCTTAAACAAGCTCCTAGAGCGTGGTATAAATGCTTGACCAAGTTCCTTATTGAAAAAGGCTTTGAGATTGGAAAGATTGATTCTACTCTTTTTACTAAAAGGGTTAATGGTGAATTATTTGTGTGCCAAATTTATGTTGATGATATCATATTTGGTTCAACTAACCCCCATTTTAGTGAAAAGTTTGGAAAGCTAATGTCGGAGAAGTTTGAGATGTCTATGATGAGTGAACTCTAGTTCTTTCTTGGTTTGCAAATCAAGCAAACTAAGGAAGACACCTTTGTTTCTCAAACAAAGTACACCAAGGACTTATTCAAGAAGTTCAACATGCAAGAATGCAAAGGTATGAATACACCCATTCCTACTAGTGGACATCTTGACTTGACTAAGGATGGCGAACCGGTTGACCAAAAGGTTTATCACTCTATGATTGGTTCATTGTTATATCTATGTGCCTCCGTCCCGATATTATGTTAAGTGTGTGCATGTGTGCACGATATCAAGCGGCCCCCAAAGAATGCCATCTTAAGGCTGTGAAAAGGATAATGAGATACTTAATTCATACACCAAATTTTGGCATTTGGTATCCTAAGAGGTCTTCTTTTGATCTTGTTGGCTATTCCGACTCGGACTATGCCAGAGACAAGGTTGATAGAAAGTCCACTTCGGGTACGTGTCAATTTCATGGCAGATCTCTTGTGTCTTGATCTTCCAAGTAACAAAACTCAGTATCCTTATCTACTGCCGAAGCGGAATACATTACCGCTGGTTCATGTTGTGCTCAGTTACTTTGGATGACCCAAAATCTTAAAGATTATAGGATCTATGTGAAACATGTTCCATTGCTTTGTGACAATGAAAGTGCTATTAAGATTGCTCACAATCCCGTGCAACATTCTCGAACTAAGCATATTGAAGTTCGTCATCATTTCATTCGAGATCATGTTGCTAAAGGGGACATTGATCTTAAGCATGTTCGATCCGATAAGCAATTGGCGGATATATACACCAAACCGCTTGATGAGAAAGTATTTTGCCGTTTGAGAGGTGAATTGAACATCATTGATGCTTCAAACTTGGAGTAGAAACTCCATTTGGTTACATGCAAGGCATGGGCCTTTGACTGATCCTTGATATTTCTCTTATGATGATGATCATATGTCTTGGATATATACTTGTACCCTTGCATGCTATCTAACCCTTGTAGGTACTTGGATGAATCTAAATCTATGAGATTGCAAATCACTCACATCTTGAGCAATCTCTACATCACCAAGTCTCTACATTATGGTGGTTGAAGACAAGGAAGCATGAATCCTTTCAACATATCATTTGACAATTTTTCTATATCAAATTTCATTTGGTATCAAGTCTCATGATTGTCATTTTGGATACACAAGTGCTCTTCCTTGCAAGACTAACCCATGTAGGTAGATGAACTCAAACTACAAGTGGTGCTCCCAATTCTTGATGAGCTACATCAACCTTGAGCATCCCACACAAGTTCAACTACATGATCAAGTTCAACACCACCACCCAACGTATGTCATTCCATCTTAGAGAAGCTTTACACCAAGTCATGGGTCAAAGCATCCCAACAAGATGTGAATACATCAAAATGCTTAAACGAAAAATGGTAACCCCATTTTGAGCTTAAACGATGAGTATGACCTATGATCAAGTGCCTTCACTTGACTCCTAAGTCAATATAATCTAACATAGGTGACTTTGTCGCCGACCAATTATAGATGAAGTTCTCTAATGTTTTTCTGAGTTCTTGCATCTGTCTCTTGCATATTTGAAATATTTTAAGATCACAACATCAGTCACAAAATAAAAATCCAGGATGCACGTAAGCAAGTTTTTCATATACAACATGAATATGCAATAAGGGAGTAGAAATAGAATGCACCGATCGGGTGTCTAAAGTGATGCCTCGAAAGGATAATAATATAAAGCATGCCTCAAGTCGGGGCGTCTTGAGCGACACCACAAAAAGGGCTTATAAATAAAAGAAATAACAAGCATGCCACAAGTCGGGCGTTTGTGCAACACCACATAAGGGGCTTATAAATAATTTAAATAACAAGCATGCCATAGTCCGGGCGTCTGAGTGACACCACATAAAGGGCTTATAAAGTAAATGAATACAAGCATTCACGGTCGGGCGTCTCCGCGACACCAACATAAAAGGGCTTTATAAAGTAACCTGATAACAAGCATGCATAGTCGGGCGTCTCCGGCGACACCACATAAATGGCTTATATGAGAGTAATCACAATGAAACATCCAGGAGGTAGAACCGTCCCAGGGATACTCAATATTCAAATAATGTAAATGGTTAGTCCATAATAATAATAATCATAATCATCATAAGTCACAAGTCATGATCCATGTTCTGGTTTAGCAGTTTTCCTCCGAAGACCGACACTTGGCCCATCCCAGACTGTAGTCCTTAACCAAGGACACGGCTATTCGAATAGATATAATCTCCGCGGAGGGTGTACTCTTTACCCACGAGTAACGGATTCCTTTAGTCCATCGGGACTAATTCCGTCTACGGTCTTTTAGTTGAAAACACACCTGACCACACACACCAGCCTAACTTACCGGTGTCTGGAATCACCCACGACACCCGTTAAGAGAAACTCTAAGTGGGGAGGCTACAACCTCAATTAGCATGGGATCACAAAATTTATAACGCGCGCAAACTAGGGGAGCTACCCCCTCGGCTCCAACCGGAAACACCCATGCCCCCGGACCAGGTGGCACGCCTACCGGATGCAGCCGGTATCTTCCACCATGGCCTCTTTGTACAGTGTGTGCTAGGAAGGGGTTGACAACTTACTGAACCCATACCCTACCTAGGGCAGGGACAAGTGGTAGTACGAAACAAGTATGGGGGTTACTAGGAACAAGACTCGATCTATGGTCGACTCAGGAGGTTAAAGCATTTCCTGCATGATAAGCATAAGAAATATATTTCACACAAATCAGACAGAATCACCACTCATCATACCTCACCATGCTTTACACCGGACATAATCGTCTCGACCAAGGACTAGAGACAAGCTCGTGTCTACCCAAGACAGAGACTTTCTCCGGATTCCTTCCGGTGCGCATGAAAGGCATACAAGGGTGATTACTATCACAAGCATATCAAATTCCAACAGCAAGAAATCTTCATTTGTGCACTCATGAGTATGATCATATTGTCACATAAAATAACGAATACTTCGTGTCAAGGTGTTGTTGTCAACTCGTGTCAAACAACACACAACAATATTATGCCAGGTTTCAGAATGCTTTCCTTCAAGAGTATGCAAGTGGGGGTGCACTTTTTGAAAGTTGCTTCCCTCTCCAAAATCATATTTAAGAAAATTTCAAATTAACACATAGTTTCAAAACAGTACAAAAAGGTGTTCGGTACAATTTTCAAATAAATATGAAAATAAACTAGACAAAATTTGAGAAACAACAGAAAAAGAATCAAATCAATTTGGACTTGTATTTTAAAAGTTACTAGCCAGTCAAAGTTTAGTGAAAAATTCTGTTTTTTAATAAAAATCAGAAAAAGAAAACGGTTCGGCAGCACTTACGTTTTCCTCTAGCGAAGGCGTATTTGGTGGAATACGCTTCCTCTTAAAACACGCTTCGGCGGGGCTGGGTCACTGACAGTGGGTCCATCGGGCCCACTGGTCAGGTTTGACCAGTCGCCCGCGCCTCCTTCTCCTCTGGCCGAGCGGTGGCGGGGCTCCGGCGATCGCCATCGACGAACGGCGGCTCCCCACGGGATTCTGAGGGCAGGGATGGATCCGCTAGTCCAGGGCAGTCCTCCTCAGTGGTCGAGAGGGTCGTGGGGACAAGGGGGTCGCCGGCGGCGAGCTCGGCGGCGGACGGTGGCTTCGGAAGGATTTGGGGTCTCGAGCTACGGTGGCTCCTGATCGGGTTTGAGAGGTGGGTGGCTCCGCATGTCGAGGGGAAGAGGATGGGAGCACGGGAGGGGTTAGGGCCCTCGGTATTGGCCGGATTTTACCGGAATGTGGCGGCGGGCGAACCTGCCGGAGATGGGAGAGAGGATGGCCTCTGGCCAACTGGGAGGAGGGGGGGCTTCCTACTACCCGAACAAGGCTGCTGACGAGCTTAGGCGTGATCGGGAGGGCTATTTGTTGGGGAACGTTGCAGAAAACAAAAATTTTCCTACGGTTTCACCAAGATCCATCTAGGAGTTCATCTAGCAACGAGTGATCGGATGCATCTACGTACCTTGTAGATCGCGAGCGGAAGCGTTCAAAGAACGGGGATGATGTAGTCGAACACGACGTGAGGTGCGATGGCTGTGAGCGGGCACGGATCAGAACGAACGCGGGGAGGCGGCAACGGGACGCGGTGACTCGGGCGCAAGCACGTGCAACACACGCGTTCTGGCCGCGCCCAGAGCACGCACGCGAGGTGCTCGGCAAAATGCCAATGCCTGCCAGGGGGCTCTAATCCACATGAGGTTTAGCAGGGTGGTGCTATAGACTAAGGTAGAGCCATGAGACATGCTGTTTAGGCAAAGCAAGCAGGTTCAAAATGCAAACTAGGTTTCATGCCAATTCTGTTCATAAAACTCAAGGTGTTCGACAGAATGCTATGGTCATCTAGGCATCTCTTGGGGTGGCCAAAAACTCCAGATCAGAGTCTCTTTAGATGATAAAGAGGGTGGCAAGGTTAGTTTGACAAAAACAAAAACTCCCTAGTGCAAGTTTTTGAGAAAACCAAATCTGGACAGAAAATAAAGGGCATTATTGCATGGACCAAAAATATTCCAATGGGTCCAATCTCCTGGACTTAAGGGTTTGGTAGGGTGGACTATAAGCAGGAAAGATCTCATGGGCACTAGAGCAAAACAAAATAGGGTTGCAGTAGAAAATACCAAACTGGGCCAGAGAGCAAAAGAGGATGATTTGCTCAAATTTTTCAAAGAACACCAATGGGTTTTTGCATAAAGTTGAATTATATACTCCTACTAACATCTCCCAACTTTGGTGGAATTTTTAAAGAAATATTTAAATAGGTTGCAGTGCAAACCACAAACTGATCCAGATTTGAAAACTTGAGGTAGGGCTCAAAATTTCCAAATGACTAAAAGAGATTTTTGCATAAAAGTGATTGGAACATCACATGACATCCCCAAATTTTTTGGTGGGGATTTTAAAGAAGTATTTGAAAGGGTTGTAGTGCAAATGGAACCCTAAAACTTATGAAAAAATCACTTTTAAAAGAAATAAAGCTCAGGAAAAATAATTGTAGAAATAATTCCACTAACAGAAGAAATGGTCTTGGAAGATATACAAGTCCATCAATATTTCTGAAAGGTTTTCCTTTTTTTGGAGGGACAACTCCATAATTCAGAAGAAAAGAGTGGTTCTGAAAGAAAAATCCAGAAAATAAAAAAATAAATTTACCATGGCAAAATTTTAATTAGTAAATCATGGTTAAATGGTTTTCCTTTTTTTGGAGGGACAACTCCATAATTCAGAAGAAAAGAGTGGTTCTGAAAGAAAAATCCAGAAAATAAAAAAATAAATTTACCATGGCAAAATTTTAATTAGTAAATCATGGTTAAATTTTTTGGTGTGTTACAACACTACCCCCTTAAGAAAAATCTCGTCCTCGAGATTTGCTAGGGGCTGTTTTGAAAAAGAATTACTCCTACTATCTCAAAGTAATATCACAAAAATAACCATCCTACCCAAGTAATAAAATGTGGCTACAGTGAAAGGGCAATTAGGTGGTGTAAAACTACAGTGCAGAATACTGGCGCTGCGTGGAAAAATCCATGGTCGGGGGAAAACGAGAAATTCCTACTTTTGGTTACAGTAAATTTAGAATAAATTTATAAATTTCTAAAATACGTTGGTCGTACCCGAGAGCACAGTGCTCTTTCTGGCTGACAGATGGACCCGGGGCCCACTGTCAGTCTCTTCTTCTACCTCTGGCTCTCTCTTCTTCCTCTCTCTCTCACGCTTTCCCGCACTTTCTCCACCAGCGACGTCTAGCGCATAGGGCATCTAGTCCGTACTGCGGTAGTGCGCGACGCGCTAGCTGCCGGTGCAGCATGCACTCACCTCACGGGCCAGTGCGCTGTCGGCACTGCTCGTGGATTCACCTCCGAACACCGGCGATCGAGCGACGAGCGGTGCTGGTGGACTTCGCCCACCGTACACCGATCTTGAGCTATAAAATGACCGAGGTGCTCCTTTCTTCTTCCTCACACCTGGCCTCGCTTCTCCTTCTCCTTCCTTCTCCTCCATTTCTGTTTGCAGGAGCTCGAGACGAGGCTCTAATGGTGGAGGCGGTGCCGGACTGGTACATGATCCTGGTGTGCGGAGGGCTGGCGGCATTGCTGGGGTTCTCCGTGCTCTTGTGCGCAATGATCCTCGATGACCGTCGTGATGCTGCTGCTCGAGTGTTAGCTCTCCGCGGTGGCGGTGATCATGAGGATTAAGTGCGGTGTCGGGTGCTAACTGCCGTTAGTTCTGGAAACAACTTGCACCCAAATAATTACCCACAAATATCTCCTTCAGAGATTGTGGTGTGCCAGGGGGGTGATCAGTAAGGTGTAACATGTGCACGTGGATTTGCAATTAGTGCACGTGGTCGAGTGGTTGTGGTTGTGAGTCTGCTATCGTGGAGCTGCGTGAATAAAAAATCTATGTCATGAAGAGATATGCGCTGCAACAACTCAGGGAAAAATCTCACTTCAGAATTTATCGAGAGTGAAATTAGTTAATCAAAATTAACAACAGTAAAAACTACTCACATTAATTGAAACCAGATATTTAATTCATCGCACAAATTTAGGATACCACACATATGTTGCAACACATAAATAAATGCCGGGGAACAATAAACATAGCAGTGACGTCTACAATGAAAACGGTAAATAGACAGGGTCCTGAGAAAACGTCTCTGGTACTGGGGCACACTCCTCTTATATCGGGGGAAGCGGATTGACTAGTCAATGGATGTGTGTCTCCTGGTCGGGCCTCAGTGGTCTGCCAATAGCGATCTGAGGGTTTAAATCAGTGAGGCTCTGGAGATATCCCATTACCTGCTTGGTCAAACGCTCTTAAGCGATGACATACTGGGCAAGGTTGGCCAGCACTGGATCTCTCTCAATTCGTCCACCGGGAAAAGATGCTACTTCTCCGGGTGCTGCATGACTCGAAAAGTAATAATACCCTCGTTCGCTGGCATAGGGCACCGCGAATCAAAGGCGAACAAGCGCTTTGTACGCAGCAGCTTCTACGGCCATTTGCGGAGTCGACATAGATTTCCCCACGAAGGAGACTTCCGTTGGGTCTTGGTTTGGGTTTGCAGGAGGGATGTGCACCACTGCCCAATATTTCGAGGTGGAAGGGGTGATCCTCGATTTGAGCAACTCGTACTGGGGTGGATGGGTAGAACTCATTGTACTGCAGGTAAAGTCCCACAATATTTTAACAAAACTACCTGGGGTTGCATTTGGAGTTCTCAGATAAATACTAGGGCTCGGCATGGCAAGTAAATGGCTGTGAGGGTTGTGCACAAGGTGAGGGGTGCTTGGCAAGGTCACGAGGTGGCCTTTTATATAGCATCGAGGCTGGGTCATCTATCACGGTGAGGGGCAACTAGTTTGTCGGTTCTGCTCTAAGGGGTCGGGGTCAATGCCACAGATACACATATCTCACAAAAGTGATGTATTACTGTGGGTGTCGTCGGGGTGGTTTTTGGTAGCTACGCCCGGAATTAAAAATGCAACCGTACACCAACATACTTATGCATGGCCACTATTAAAAATAGGGGTGCACCAGCAGACAACATTTAATTATGGCGATACAAGATCACACAATTACAGGGCGTGTACATACTAAGACTCAGTACTACTCGAGTGACTTAGTCTACCTCGTTTATATCTAAGCGGGCGTGCCTTGTGGACGTCGAGGCTTCTCCACGGGTTTCTCCATCAGGGTTAGCTGGATGGGGCGGAGGAGCTGTAGGGTCGAGGTAGCGATGATGACCATCGCGGGGGTTGTTGGCCACGATCTCGTTGGAGCGTGTTCCCAAAAGGCGACGAAGCACTTCTAGGGACACCAAAGCATTTTGGTCGATGGCTGGGGCAGACCTCAAGGACTCGATCGGTTGTCCGAACAGCATGACTGGGTTGTCGGCGTCGGGCTCATCTTCTCCTCTTGCCGGGGCTCGGCGAACCAGTTCTCCACGAGCTGCGATCAGATCAAGGGTGATTTGATCGAACAGTTCCTCTAGTGCACTTACATAGCGCACCAGATGCAATAATGCAGGATCCATCTCGTGATCTCCATTGGCAACCTGGGGTGGCTTACCATACCCGTCACGGCTGGGGTAGTAGTAGAACGAGCAACAATTAACTCTAGGCGACAAGTGCCGGAGTTGAACTATAGCCTCTTGAGCAGCTAGTTGGATGGCTTGTGGCTCAAAGGAAGTTGTCCTTCTGGTGAACCTGTAGGGGCATTCTGGCGATAGACCCCTACCATAGACGTGCATAGTGGCCCAGAATTGACGGCTCTCACCGCTCATGGGCCCTTGGTATACAACATACTCTGGGGGCTCTTCTAATGCAAAGGCACGGCAGGTGAGGTTTGCTAGCACGGTCACAAAACCTCCAAGGTTGGTTGCTGTGGTCTCATTATGCACAATGGGGCCAGGCATTTTAGCTTGGTTTTGGCGTAGAGGCTGTGCTGTGCTGGGTTGGGGCTAGCGTGCCCTTTTTATAGAACAAGGGAACGGAGTCTTCCTTTGCACGCTTGTGAAAGAGACAATTTAGGTGTCGGTCACTGGCGCATGATCGACAGGCTAGGCTGATAGGTTGGGCACTGACTGCCAAAAAGGTGTCGGGGCTACTGTGTGGCTATCTTACACGAGAAGCTTGGCCGGGGTTAGGTTAAGGTCTGGTGGGTTGATTAACCTAGGTTTATTGACCTTGCCAAGATATGATTAGCCAATGGCCAGCCTGGCTCTGATACCAAGGTTGTGAGGACCGGATTTTCGGGATATCAATTTCCTAGAAAATAGCCCTTGTGCTCACCAGCCCCAGGATTACTGTTAGCTGATGAGGCACCAACTTGATATAGAAATTCCAAGAAAAATACAAAATATGTAGTACAAGACCATTCTGGCCTATGAGTACAACACAAGGTTTCTAGTGGCTGATGGCTGAAGCGGTTTGCGGTTCATCAGCGTCTATGGGACTCCATTTCCCACAGGAACAACTGACCTGGATAACTCCTATCTTCGCGAGGCTGCTATCACCATTGCGTAGGTTCCGGGGCTGTCATCGCAACGCTCCTCTCCACGCAAGAAATCTGGCCAAGACAATAGCCAGGGACAAGCCAGTGAGTACTTTGAATGTACTCGCAAACATTATGAACACAGGTATAATACAACAAATGATAATCATGCTCTAAAATATTTTAAGATCACAACATCAGTCACAAAATAAAAATCCAGGATGCACGTAAGCAAGTTTTTCATATACAACATGAATATGCAATAAGGGAGTAGAAATAGAATGCACCGATCGGGTGTCTGAAGCGACACCTCGAAAGGATAATAATATAAAGCATGCCTCAGTCGGGCGTCTGAGCGACACCACAAAAAGGGCTTATAAATAAAAGAAATAACAAGCATGCCACAGTCGGGCGTTTGTGCAACACCACATAAAGGGCTTATAAATAATTTAAATAACAAGCATGCCATAGTCGGGCGTCTGAGTGACACCACATAAAGGGCTTATAAAGTAAATGAATAACAAGCATTCCACGGTCGGGCGTCTCCGCGACACCACATAAAAGGGCTTATAAAGTAACTGAATAACAAGCATGCCATAGTCGGGCGTCTCCGCGACACCACATAAATGGCTTATATGAGAGTAATCACAATGAACATCCAGGAGGTAGAACCGTCCCAGGGATACTCAATAATTCAAATAATGTAAATGGTTAGTCCATAATAATAATAATAATCATAGTCATCATGAGTCACAAGCCATGATCCATGTTTTGGTTTAGCAGTTTTTTTCTCCGAAGACCGACACTAAGACCGACACTTGACCATCCCAGACTGTAGTCCTTAACCATGGACACGGCTATTCGAATAGATATAATCCCTGGAGAGGGTGTATTCTTTACCCACGAGTAACGGATTCCTTTAGTCCATCGGGACTAATTCCGTCTACGGTCTTTTAATTGAAAACACACCTGACAGCACACACCAGCCTAACTTACCGGTGTCTGGAATCACCCACGACACCCGTTAAGCGAAACTCTAAGTGGGGAGGCTACAACCTCGACTAGCATGGGATCACAAATTTATAACGCGCGCAAACTAGGGTAGCTACCCCCCGGCTCCAACCAGAAACACCCATGCCCCCGGACCAGGTGGCACGCCTACCGGATGCAGCCGGTATCTTCCACCATGGCCTCTCTGTACGGTGTGTGCTAGGAAGGGGTTGACAACTTACTGAACCGTACCCTACCTAGGGCAGGGACAAGTGGTAGTACGAAACAAGTATGGGGGTTACTGGAACAAGACTCGATCTATGGTCGACTCAGGAGGTTAAAGCATTTCCTGCATGATAAGCATAAGAAATATATTTCACACAAATCAGACAGAATCACCACTCATCATACCTCACCATGCTTTACTGGACATGATCGTCTCGACCAAGGACTAGAGACAAGCTCGTGTCTATCCAGGACAGAGACTTTCCCAGATTCCTCCTGGTGGGCATGAAAGGCATACGAGGGTGATTACTATCACAAGCATATCAAATTCCAACAGCAAGAAATCTTCATTTGTGCACTCATGGGTATGATCATATTGTCACATAAAATAAAGAATACTTCGTGTCAAGGTGGTGTTGTAACCGTGTTAAACAACACACAACAATATTATGCCAGGGTTCAGAATGCTTGCCTTCAAGAGTATGCAAGTGGGGGTGCACTTTTTGAAAGTTGCTTCCCTCTCCAAAATCCTATTTAAGAAAATTTCAAATTAACACATAATTTCAAAACAGTACAAAAAAGTTGTTCGGACAATTTTCAAATAAATATGAAAATAAACTAGACAAAATTTGAGAAACAACAGAAAAAGATCAAATCAATTGGACTTGTATTTTAAAAGCTATAGCCAGTCAAAGTTTAGTCAAAATTCTGTTTTTAATAAAAATCAGAAAAAGAAAACGGTTCGGTAGAACTTGCGTTTTCCTCTAGCGAAGGCGTATTTGGTGGAATATGCTTCCACTTAAAACACGCTTCGGTGGGGCTGGGTCACTGACAGTGGGTCCATCGGGCCCACTTGTTAGGTTTGACCAGTCGCCCGCGCCTCCTTCCTCCTCTGGCCGAGGTGCTCGGCAAAATGCCAATGCCTGCCAGGGGGCTCTAATCCACCTGAGGTTTAGCAGGGTGGTGCTATAGACTAAGGTAGAGCCATGAGACATGCTGTTTAGGCAAAGCAAGCAGGTTCAAAATGCAAACTAGGTTTCATGCCAATTCTGTTCATGAACTCAAGGTGTTAAACAAAATGCTATGGTCATCTAGGCATCTCTTGGGGTGGCCAAAAACTCCAGATCAGAGTCTCTTTAAATGATAAAGAGGGTGGCAAGGTTAGTTTGACAAAAACAAAAAGTCCCTAGTGCAAGTTTTTGAGAAAACCAAATCTGGACAGAAAGTAAAGGGCATTATTGCATGGACCAAAAATATTCCAATGGGTCCAATCTCCTGTACTTAAGGGTTTGATAGGGTGGACTATAAGCAGGAAAGATCTCATGGGCACTAGAGCAAAACAAAATAGGGTTGCAGTAGAAAATACCAAACTGGGCCAGAGAGCAAAAGAGGATGATTTGCTCAAATTTTTCAAAGAACACCAATGGGTTTTTGCATAAAGTTGAATTATATAGTCCTACTAACATCTCCAAACTTTGGTGGAATTTTTAAAGAAATATTTAAATAGGTTGCAGTGCAAACCACAAACTGATCCAGATTTGAAAACTTGAGGTAGGGCTCAAAATCCCCAATGATTAAGAGAGGTTTTTGCATAAAAGTGATTTAGGAATATCACATGTCATCCCCAAATTTTGGTGGGGATTTTAAAGAAGTATTTGAAAGGGTCGTAGTGCAAATGGAACCCTAAAACTTATGAAAAAAACACTTTAAACGAAATAAAGCTCAGGAAAAATAATTATTGAAATAATTCCACTGATAGAAGAAATGTTCTTGGGAAGATATACAAGTCCATCAATATTTCTGAAAGGTTTTTTTGGAGGGACAAATCCACAATTCAGAAGAAAAGAGTGGTTCTGAAAGAAAAATCCAGAAAATAAAAAAATAAATTTACCATGGAATTTTTTAATTAATAAATCATGGTTAAAATTTTTGGGGTGTTACACAGCTCCACTCGATGATTCTTGTCCTCTACCTGCATCACATTATACATACTGCTTTGTTATGCGACTCAAGGACCAAACCTATTCGAATCAAACTCCAGAAGACCCTTCTTGGAAATTGATGTCAAAGGGGGAGAGAGAGATCACATCAAAGCTTAATCACTTCAAAAGGGGGAGAATACTTCAAAGGGGGAGAGTGCTTAATCACATCAAAGAACCCCAGATGCTTGGTATTCAAGAGGATATAAGTCACATGTCTTTAAGAGGGGAAAGACATGTTAATTTGTGTTATATTTTTGTGAGCTCTGATTTGTTTTACTCTGGTTCTCCTTTCCCTATATTCTCCCATTATCCAATATAAGATTCAGGGGGAGAAAGACTTGTAAGGGAAGGAAATCTTTGAATTC
>NC_053024.1:133546187-133562407 GCF_003073215.2 Triticum urartu | reverse complement strand
CTCTGTGGAAGCAGGCTCATGGATAGTCAGTTGGCGTTCATGGCGTTCAGCTTCAGGATAGACCATAGAAATGGGTTCAACTATCAAGGGCTCTGTGGGAGCTGCTCGATCTTTCTTGGTCTTCCTCTTCTTCTTGGAGGGGGCAGTTGGAGAGGCTTCAAAATGTTTCCTCTTCCTAGCTTCAGCCTCAGCAGTCCTTGTCTTCTTGAGCTCTGAAGCTGTTAACCGGCGTTTTGGCTTCGAGCCAGTCATTTTAGTTGGGAAGACAATAGGAACTGCTTCCTGCCTTGGTGCATCAGGTTCAGTCGTAGCATGCTTCTTCTTCTTCTTTGCGGCCATCCTGGGGTCGATGCCAGGACGCCCAAGGGCCTTGCGCTTCTCAGCCTCATTGTAGGCTTGCACACATCTGTCAGCCAGAGTCTTCATGCGCTCACGCGAACCCTGAGCTTCTGCACGTTTATTTACAAAGGCTTCCTTGAGCTCGTGCATCATACTCTTGAATTTCTTCACTTCCTGCACGCTGAGCTTGGCCATATGCTTCTTGAACTGAGCCTTTTCATAGTCAATCTTTTGCTTCAGTTCAACAATGCGCTGGGCAATAGCGAGTTCTGAAGCAATGGCGCCTTGGAAGGCGACACTGAGGCCAATTGGTAGCTGCAGATCTTCAAAGCTGATGTTTGGCATGTCAAACCACTCGTCAACAAAGTTTTGGATGATGGTCACATCAAAGAGAGGTAGATCATTGAAGATTTCTGCTTCTTCTTTGCTCTTGATGAGTTGCTCAAGAGCGTCATCTGCAAGATCTTCATCACTTGACAGATCGATGGCGTCATTGCACAGAATGGCAGCAGCAGTTAGCTCTTGGCCGGTGTGAGGCAGAGGCATCTTGACCTTCTGGGGCTTGGAGATGCGAGATAAGTCTTCGGACTGCACACTGTCTTCAGGAGGTGCAGTTGCCAGTGGCTTCACCCGTGAGATTTTTGGTGAGGGGGCAGGCTTTGAAGCTTTAGGCTTCTTCAGCTTCTTTGTCTTCGGCGCTGCAGGTGCTTCTTCAGATTTGTCAGCTGCAGGCACATTCAGTGCAGTCCCTTGAACCAAGATGTAGGTGATGAGGCCTTCAAGGTTGGCGAAAGGACCGATGACATTGGGTTCTGCATGTCGTGTGCCATCTGCCCTTGGAGATGAGGGACCAGGGTTGAAGTCTAACCCAAAAGTCTTCTTGTTCTGCTTCGCTGAGTTCTGAGCAAACTGGAAGTTGCGCTTGAACAGATTGTCGTCACGACACCATAGCAGTGATGACGAGTGTGCATCAGCAGGCTGTGGTTCACGGACCATGCATGGATAGAAGCCTTGAGCAATGGCTTCATCTCTGGACCTGAGTAGAAGATTCTTGAATAGGATGTCTCCCCACGGTCTCTTGATGGCGTTTTTCTTAGCATACTCCTGGGTCACAAATCTGTATTTGAACCATTGTTCTGCCCAATATCTTCGAATCCATTAGATTTGGGTCTTGCGCTGATTGTAATCCTCTTCAGGATCTGTCTTGTACAGTTCTGAGAGTTCATCTGGCAGATCTCTGGATGTTTCTCCATGACGCTTTCTGCCACCCTTCCTTGCTGCTTTCTCTGAAGCCATAAACTTTAATTTGAAAGGCTTCAACACGTTCAAAGGCTTCAAAGGTTTTCGCTTGCTGGACCAACAGGAACTTGCTTCGGGAGAATTAATGTGATGCTGTAAGAATTCTGCAAATGAATACAGACTATGAGAACCAAAGGATTCTCCCACGGACATGTACCTGTGACAGCATTAAGGTGCGAGGGAAGGGGAAGAGGTCATATGCATTCTCAGAAGATTTTGAAGATAAATCAGTTTAAAAGACATTGACCTCATCGTGCGAAGACATTCACTCATAGATAAGGAGTTGGTTCCAGATTTGTATGAATCCACAGATCAGTACAAGTGAGGAATCTAACTACTTTGTGAAGCATAAGTGAATATACTAGGCATGTTATGAGATGCAGTATGAGAGAGATCTAACTTGTGTGAATAGAAACTGCTTGTGGTAGAAAGTGACAAATCCATAGGATCAACGGTGCTGTAAAAAGGAAGTTTTATTTACCACACTAAGAACTGCTAGACGAAGTGGAAGATGAGGCCAAGCAGTTCGATCTTCCGTGCCCTAACTTGGCGATGGAGGACACCTACAGCGACGGCGGAGAGGATGATGTCTGCGGTCGGTGTGAAGACGGCGTCGGAGAGGTTGCGGCAGCGAAGCACTTCGTCGCCGGCGTCGTCGAGGGCTAGCGGTGGCGCTAGGGTTCGTGCGAGAGTGGAAGAAGAGATAATGACCGCGGTGAAGTGTGTATTTATAGGTACATGGGCGGCACTGCGCTATTACACAGGTGCCCCTGTCGATTCGCATCTGAGGAACACGTGGCCATTATGTGGAATTTTGGGGTTTGTTCCACATCCCACGCACGCCTTGATTGTCGGGTGGTCGTTCCTACTTCTCCGA
The DNA here is from genome assembly GCF_003073215.2 of Triticum urartu. Lineage (NCBI taxonomy): Eukaryota > Viridiplantae > Streptophyta > Magnoliopsida > Poales > Poaceae > Triticum > Triticum urartu. The sequence continues at coordinate 133,559,892 of NC_053024.1, read as the reverse complement.
GTTTCATGTGGAGGAATGAGCATTGAAAACGGACTTAATGGTTGTCTCTGTATCTTCTGCTGACAAGGACGCAGAGAAGACATTTGACAGTTTCAATAGAATGCATATGATTTGGAGAGATAGAATTTGAGATAGAAAGCATAGAGAGGTTAGGGTCCGATCACATTCACTTAGTTCAAAAGATTCAACAATGAAGACATAGCTATAAGTGAATGCTGTAGAGGACAGAACACTAATATATATATATATCTATATAAACAACATAGTGAAATAATCATGAAGATATGTTGAGATCGAAGCCAAACCAAATGTGAAGATATTGCAAGGTAACGCCAAGAGTTACACACTTCAAAATGGAACGTTTGGTGGTGGCGTTACCCACCGTATAGGAAGTATTAGACCCAGACACGGCGCACAATTATCGTGGCACTCCGAAGTCAAATTCCACATTAATGTATTCACACTTAGAATGTATGTCTTCATTGATTGAAGATATACTTTACTTTGTGTGTTGCACATCTAAGTCATCAATATGCATAAGTATTAGGATGTGTGCCTGATCACAGGACATTTGAGGATTCCAGGATATTTAGCTCACACCGTAACTTGCAAAACCTCTTCTCATCCAAGGGCTTGGTGAAGATATCTGCCAATTGCTCTTCAGTGTTGACGGTGTATGATATCATTGTCTTCCTTCACAACATGATCTCTGAGAAAGTGATGACGAATTTCAATGTGCTTTGTCTTCGAGTGCTGAACTGGGTTGTTGGCAATCTTGATGGCGCTTTCGTTGTCGCAGTAAAGTGGCACTTGCTTCAGATGAATGCCATAGTCCTTGAGTGTTTGCTTCATCCACAGAAGCTGAGCGCAGCAAGATCCAGCAGCAATGTATTCAGATTCAGCAGTGGAGAGAGATACACAGTTCTGCTTCTTTAAAGACCAACATACAAGTGATCATCCCAGAAAGTGACATGTGCCTGATGTGGACTTGCGATCAACTTTGTCACCAGCATAATCAGCATCCGAGAATCCAACCAGATCAAACTCTGAGCCCTTTGGATACCATAATCCTAGAGTTGGGGTGTGAGCCAAATATCGAAGAATTCGCTTCACAGCTAAGTGATGCGACTCCTTTGGTGCCGCTTGAAATCGAGCACACATGCAAACACTAAGCATAATATCTGGCCTAGATGCACATAGATAAAGTAAAGAACCAATCATGGAGCGGTATACCTTTTGATCGAACTCTTTACCATTGTCGTCGGGACCCAGATGATGTTTGGCTGGCATTGGTGTTGTGAAGCCTTTGCAGTCTTGCATACCGAACTTCTTCAGGCAATCTTTGAGATACTTCTCTTGAGATATGAAGATGCCGTTGCGTTGTTGTCGTATTTGAAGACCGAGGAAGAACTTCAGCTCCCCATCATGGACATCTGATATTGCTCTTGCATCATATATCCAAACTCTTCACTGTACTTCTGATTGGTGCAGCCGAAGATAATGTCATCCACATATATTTGGCACACAAACAGTTCACCATCATATGTCTTCGTGAAGAGAGTGGGGTCTAGGGAACCAGTTATGAAGCCTTTGCTCTTCAGGAAGTATTTGAGTGTGTCATACCAAGCCCGAGGGCTTGTTTGAGGCCATACAGTGCCTTGTTGAGCTTGTATACCATGTCAGGATGTTTTGGATCTTCAAAGCCAGGCGTTGTGCAACATACACTTCTTCTTCAATCTTGCCATTGAGAAAGGCACTCTTCACATCCATTTGATATAGAAGTATGTTATGATGATTTGCATAGGCCAGCAGTATGCGTATGGCTTCAAGTCTAGCCACAGGAGCAAATGTTTCATCGAAGTCAATGCCTTCCACTTGAGTATATCCTTGAGCAACGAGACGAGCTTTGTTTCTGACAACTTGACCATGCTCATCTTGCTTGTTGCGGTATATCCATTTGGTGCCTATTATATTGTGCTTCCGTGGATCAGGACGCTTAACCAGTTCCCATACATTATTCAGCTCAAACTGTTGAAGCTCTTCTTGCATAGCTTGAATCCATTCAGGTTCCATGAAGGCTTCTTCAACTTTCTTGGGTTCTGTTATTGAGACGAATGCGAAGTGCCCACAGAAATTTGCTAGCTGAGTTGCCCTTGAACGAGTGAGTGGACCGGGTGCATTGATGCTATCAATTATTCTTTCAATCTGCACTTCATTGGCAACGCGAGGATGTACAGGGCGAAGACTTTGCTCTTGCTGATCATTGTCGTTGTTAGAAGGAATGTCTTCAGGCTGAGCATTGTCTTCATGTTGATCAGGTGCTGAGATGATAAGTTCTTCTTCAGGATGAGCTTCAGAAGGTATAATTTCTCCAGTTCCCATTAGCTTGATTGATTCACTGGATGGAACTTCATCTAGCACATTTGGCAGTTGCTCTCTTTGTGAACCATTGGTCTCATCGAACCGCACATCCACTGTTTCAACCACTTTGTAATGAAAGAGATTGAAGACTCTGTAGGAGTGCGAATCCTTTCCATATCCAAGCATAAAACCCTCATGTGCTTTTGGTGCAAACTTTGAGGTGTGATGTGGGTCCTTGATCCAGCACCTTGCGCCAAATACTCTGAAGTAACTGACATTTGGCTTCTTGCCAGTAAGGAGCTCATAAGATGTCTTGTTCAGAAGCTTGTGAAGATAAACACGATTGATTGTATGGCATGCAGTATCAATGGCTTCAGGCCAGAATTTTCTTGGGTCTTGTATTCATCTAGCATCATTCTGGCCATCTCAATGAGTGTTCTGTTCTTGCGTTCGACGACGCCATTCTGCTGTGGCGTGTACGGGGCTGAGAATTCATGTGTGATGCCCAAGGTATCAAGATATGTATCAAGGCCAGTGTTCTTGAATTCAGTGCCATTGTCACTTCTGATGTGCTTTATCTTGGCGCCAAAATTGTTCATAGCTCGATTGGCGAAGCGTCTGAAGACATCCTGCACTTCAGTCTTGTAAAGGATTATGTGCACCCAAGTATATCTAGAATAATCATCAACAATAACGAAGCCATAGAGGCAAGCAGTAGTAGTAAGAGTTGAGTAATGAGTGGGACCGAAAAGATCCATGTGAAGCAGTTCGAAGGGTCGAGTAGTGGTCATGATTGTCTTCGAGGGATGTTTGGCCCTCGTCATCTTCCCTGCTTCACAGGCACCGCATAAGTGATCTTTCTTGAACTTGACGCCCTCGATGCCTATGACATGCTTCTTCTTCGCAAGGGTGTGGAGGTTCCTCATGCCAGCATGCCCAAGCCTCCGATGCCAGAGCCAGCATTCTGAAGCTTTTGCTAGAAGACATACGGCAAGCTGTGGTCCTGCTGAGAAATCTACCACGTACAAATCATCTTTTCGATACCCTTCAAATACTAGAGACTTGTCAGATTCCATTAGAACAAGGCAACAGATATTTTCCAAATATTACGATCATGTTCAAATCGCAAAGCATTGAGACAGACATTAAGTTGAAGCCAAGGGATTCAACAAGCATGACTTTATCCATGTGTTGATCCCTTGAGATTGCAACTCTACCTAGACCCAATACCTTACTTTTACCAGTGTCAGCAAATGTGATGTGGCTCTTGTCGGATGGACGTAAGGTTGAGTCCATAAGAAGACTTCTTTTGCCAGTCATGTGATTTGTACACCCACTATCAATAATCCATTCTGAAGACGCTGGTGTCGTACCCTACAGTGCAGTTAGGGGATAGGCTTCACCAAGAGCATTGTGAAGCAAAAACATTTGACGAACCAATGGGTTATGAAAGCTTAGATCCAGATTAGGACTAATAGGGAGAGTAGCAAGCGATTCAGGAACGAAGTACATAGTAAGACCATTCGGGCATTTGATCTTGCGCCCTACAAGATGTTTAAGGTCCCCAGCAATGGCGTCAGACGATTTTGGTTTTCTGCTGGAGACCTTTCCCTGCAAAAGAGAGTTAAGCTTTCTTAGCCACCTGTAAGTGCAATCTAGTTGCCACCCCTAGTTGGTTTTGGAGTATTGACGACAAACCTAGTTGAGGGACTAATGTGTTTGTGAGAATTGCAGGATAACACAGGTAGAAGTCCCTCATTGATTCGGTTTTCCTACCAGAGATGACCCCTAAAAATGTATGAAGACATTGAAGTCAAAGGTGGTATATGAAGATATTCACATTGAAGATTATGACAAGAGAAGACACCACATGAAGCCTATGGAGCTCGAAGACTTAGATCTTTCGTAGTTCTCTTTCTTTTGTGTTGAGTCATAGGAACCACCGTACTGTTAAGAGGGGTCCAAGAGAACCAGTCAGAATGACTGAAGTGATGCCTAACCAAAAACCTATGTCTTCGAGTGAAGACTATGAGAGCGAATCTTGTCCAGAGTCGGACAAGTCAGCTTTGCTTGTAGCCCAAGTAAAGTTGCCGTGTGAGTTTGAAATCTGACCATTGGAACACGTGTCAGTTCCTTAGTGACCCAGGGTCATTTCGGACAAATCAGGTCGGGTTGCCAAGTGGCTATAAATAGCCCACCCCCCACAACCATAAACGTTGGCTGCTCAGATTGAGAGTACGGCTTTTGTCGTTTGAGAGCAACCCACCTCGAAGCCTTTGAGAGAGAATTCCTTGCGAGGATAAAGCCCTAACCACCCAGAGCCAAAGAGAATTTGGCATCACTTAAGTCTTCTTGTCTGTGTGATCTGAAGACTTATTACACTTGAGGACTGTGCATCCTCCAGCCGGTTAGGCGTCGCGTTCTGAGCATCCAAGAGACATTGTGGATTGCCGGTGAACGAAGTCTGTGAAGGTTTGGGAGTCTACCTTGAAGACTTACCAGAGTGATTGGGCGAGGTCTGTGTGACCTTAGCTCAAGGGGAATACGGTGAGGACTGGGTGTCCTGAGCTGCGTGTTCAGGACTGGGTGTCCGGGACTGTGTGTCCTAAGGTTTAAATACCTAGCCGCCCCAACCAGACGTACAGTTGTCACAGCAACTGGAACTGGTCCAACAAATCATTGTCTTCAACGAGTCACTGGTTTCATCTTCCCTTCCCTTTACTTACTGTTGCTCCTTGTGAAGTCATTGTATGTTTGCACTATCTTTTGTCTTCACTGAGTGACTGCATGTTCTGTATGGCTTCATAATATCTTCCTACCTGATCCTTACTACATTGCTGCTATTAAGTCATTGTGCTTTCACTTCATTGAATACTTGACTATGGCTTGTCCTAGTGTAGTCTACCTTCCGCTGCATGGTAATAGGTTTATTTCTATCGTTTGTCTTCATAACTTCCACGTTTTGAAGACTTTCATAAAAATCGCCTATTCACCCCCCTCTAGTTGATATAACGCACTTTCAATTGGTATCAGAGCAAGGTGCTCCCTTGTTCTGTGTGATTCGGTTTAACCACCTGGAGTTTTAGCTATGTCGACTGCAGGGATAATTAAAGTCTCCGCTGCGTGCCCCGTCTTCGATGGAACTGAATATCCCTACTGGAAGAATAAGATGCGCATGCATCTTGAAGCCATTGATGTCGACCTATGGTATGTCGTCGAAAACGGCGTTCCCAAGGCTGGAGAAGGTGTCACTGCTGCTGATGTCAAGAAATTTGTTCAACTGGACTCTACTGCCAAGAATATCATCTGTGGTCACCTGACCAAAGGACAGTATGGCCATGTGAGTGCTTTGAAGACATCTAAGCTGGTCTGGGACTGGCTCTCCAAGGTCAATGAAGGCATCTCAACCCAGAGAGATCAGAGAATCAGTGTCCTTCGCAACCTCTTCAACCGCTTCAAGCGAAATGACAATGAGAATGTCCAGCTCACATTTGACCGACTCACTGACATCACAAATGAGCTTCAAGCCCTCGGTGCTACTGAGATCACCAAACATGAAGTCGTCAAGACACTACTGAGATCACTTGATAGTTCGTTTGACATCCTAGCCCTGATGATTCAAGAACGTCCTGATTTCAAGACACTCGATCCATCTGACATACTTGAGAGGCTCAACACACATGAGTTTCAGCTTTCTGAGAAAAGAGATATCTACGGTCCAAACTATGGGCGAACTCGTGCCTTGAAGGCAAAAGCTGTCTCCTCATCTGAAGAAGAATCTGACAGCAGTTCTGATGATCCTGAAGACATTGGAAGGGAACTTGCTATGCTTGTGAAGAAGTTCCAAAAATTCACCAAGAAGAAAGGCTTCAGAAAGTCTTCCCGATCAAGCTCAAGGAATGATGAAGCTTCTGCTCACGACTACAAGAAGAAAACATGTCACAAGTGCAAGAAACCTGGCCACTTCATCTCTGAGTGTCCACAGTGGGACAATGAGAACAAAAAGAAGAAGAAGAGCAAGGAATATGACTCTGACGACAAGAAGAAGAAGAAATACTCAAAGTCTTCGTCCAAGTCTTCCTCAAAGTCTTCATCACACAAGAAGAGCTCATCTGGCAAGGCACGTGCGTTTGTTGGCAAGGAAATGGATTCAGAGGAGGAGTCCTTCTGAGGAGGCGGAGGTGGAGTCTGGAGGAGGAGTCCGATTCAGGGCGTCGCAAGTCTGGCTACAGCATACGTTGCCAAGTCCATCTTCAACACTGAAGACAATGACTTCATCACCGACACCGATGCAAATGACAAGGACTACTCCGCTTCTACCTACTGCTTCATGGCACGCGGTGCCAAGGTAAACACACGCACTACTCACTATCAAACATCTAGTGACGATGACTCTGATTGTGGTTCAAAACCCAGCTACAAAACACTTGCTAAAATTGCAACTGAACAACAGAAAGCTATGGAACATATTCAAAAACTGTTAGACAGAAGCGATGATCTGTTAGGTGCTGAAATGACTCGATCTGAATCCTTAATTGAAGACATAAAAAATCTTCACGTTAAGTATGAGGAACTTGAAAGTCGTCATGAAACTCTCTCAACAACTCATGAAAAGCTTTCCTATGATTATCTTCAAAGGAAGCAAGATCTTGAGAAATTGAGAGCGGCTCATGAAGATCTTCAAAGGAAAACGAGTCACTTCACGCCGAACAGATCAGTTCAGCTCAGGAAGGATTTGAACCACCATGTCTTAAATGCATTGAGCGTGATAATGCTACTTCTGTTGCTGAATGTTCTACTGCTACTACTGTTGCAATATCTTCAACTGTTGATGTGGTAACTAACCCCTCTGCTGAGGATACCACTGCTATTGCTGATGAGAATGCTAGGTTGAAGACATTGCTTGAAACAGGGATGTACAAAAGTCTTAAAGGGCATCAGACACTATGTGATGTCCTCAAAAAGCAGATACTGAACTGAAACCCGAGGAAAGAGGGTGTTGGGTTCGTAAGGAAAATGAATGCTGATGGCTCTTACTGGAAACCTGAGCAGTACCCCAAAACCATGTGGGTTGCTGCAAAGGAACCTTCAGCAGATCCATCCAATCTATCTGGCTTCACTTGTGCTAACCCCATTATCATTGATGAATCCTTTGATGCAAACTATATACTGTTTAAGAATCAGAATGGTGAAGTGTTTGCCAGGTACATTGGTACTAACTGCAGGAATGGACCGCCTATGAAGAAGATCTGGGTTCCGAAAAGGTGTCTGGAGAATCTTCCTGTGAATGTCATCATGACACCTCACGTGAAGAAGACAAACCTCAGACCAAAGGCTTCATACGGTCCAAAGGCTTCATACAGACAGAGGACTCACCTGAGTCGCACTAACGCAAATGTTTTGCAGGGAAACCATACTCAGGCATATGAATATGAGAGCGGTTCATCAAACCGCCATGTTCATAAGACCAAGAACTATTCTGCTTATTCTTATGAGTACTATTGTCCGCCTGCAAGACTGTTTGCTAGGGCTCCAAAGCCAAAATTCTCAGATGCTGCACTTAGACTTATTGCTTCTCAGCCACCCTTGAAGATGTGGGTGGCTAAGAAAGCTTAACTCTCTTTTGCAGGGAAAGGTCTCCAGCAGAAAACCAAAATCGTCTGACGCCATTGCTGGGGACCTTAAACATCTTGTAGGGCGCAAGATCAAATGCCCGAATGGTCTTACTATGTACTTCGTTCCTGAATCGCTTGCTACTCTCCCTATTAGTCCTAATCTGGATCTAAGCTTTCATAACCCATTGGTTCGTCAAATGTTTTTGCTTCACAATGCTCTTGGTGAAGCCTATCCCCCTAACTGCACTGTAGGGTACGACACCAGCGTCTTCAGAATGGATTATTGATAGTGGGTGTACAAATCACATGACTGGCAAAAGAAGCCTTCTTATGGACTCAACCTTACGTCCATCCGACAAGAGCCACATCACATTTGCTGACACTGGTAAAAGTAAGGTATTGGGTCTAGGTAGAGTTGCAATCTCAAGGGATCAACACATGGATAAAGTCATGCTTGTTGAATCCCTTGGCTTCAACTTAATGTCTGTCTCAATGCTTTGCGATTTGAACATGATCGTAATATTTGGAAAATATCGTTGCCTTGTACTAATGGAATCTGACAAGTCTCTAGTGTTTGAAGGGTATCGAAAAGATGATCTGTATGTAGAGATTTCTCAGCAGGACCACGGCTTGCGTATGTCTTCTTAGCAAAAAGCTCAGAATGCTGGCTCTAGCATCGGAGGCTTGGGCTTGCTGGCATGAGAACCTCACACCCTTGCGAAGGAAGCATGTCATAGGCATTCGAGGGCGTCAAGTTCAAGAAAGACCACTTATGCAGTGCATGTGTGTCCTAAGGTTTAAATACCTAGCCGCCCCAACCAGACGTACAGTTGTCACAGCAACTGGAACTGGTCCAACAAATCATTGTCTTCAACGAGTCACTGGTTTCATCTTCCCTTCCCTTTACTTTCTGTCGCTCCTTGTGAAGTCATTGTATGTTCGCACTATCTTTTTTCTTCACTGAGTGACTGCATGCTTTGTATGGCTTCATAATATCTTCCTACCTGATCCTTACTACATTGCTGCTATTAAGTCATTGTGCTTTCACTTCATTGAACACTTGACTATGGCTTGCCTAGTGTAGTCTACCTTCCGCTGCATGGTAATAGGTTTATTTCTATCGTTTGTCTTCATAACTTCCACGTTTTGAAGACTTTCATAAAAATCGCCTATTCACCCCCCTCTAGTCGATATAACGCACTTTCAGGTATCTTTCTCTTATTTGTAACAATTTCTTTCATATACTTAGCATAAGGATTCATTTTAAGCATATCGGTTAATCGCATACGCAAAAAGATAGGTCTAATCATTTCAGCAAAGCGCTCAAAATCCTCATCATCCTTTTTCTTGGATGGTTTGGGAGGAAAAGGCATGGGTTTCTGAACCCATGGTTCTCTTTCTTTACCATGTTTCCTAGCAACAAAGTCTTTCTTATCATAACATTGATTCTTTGATTGTGGGTTATCAAGATCAGCAACAGGTTCAATTTCTATATCATTATCATTACTAGGTTGGGCATCATCATGAACATTATCATTAACATTATCACTAGTTTCAGGTTCATTACTAGATTGTGTTTCAGCATCAGAAATAGAAATATAATTTGGATTCTCAGGTGGTTGAGCAATAGGTTCACTAGAAGCATGCAAAGTCCTATCATTTTTCTTTTTCTTCCTTTTAGAAGGACTAGGTGCATCTATATTATTTCTCTGAGAATCTTGCTCAATTCTCTTAGGATGGCCTTCAGGATACAGAGGTTCCTGAGTCATTCTACCAGTTCTAGTAGCCACTCTAACAGCATAATCATTATTCTTACTATTCAATTCATTGAGCAAATCATTTTGAGCTTTAAGTACTTGTTCTACTTGAGTGGTAACCATAGAAGCATGTTTACTAATAAGTTTAAGTTCACCTTTAACATTAGCCATATAATCACCCAAGTGCTCAAGCATATTTGAATTGTATTTCAATTTTCTACCAAAATAAGCATTGAAGTCTTCTTGCTTAACCATAAATTTATCAAACTCATCTATGCATGGGCTAGAAAACTTAGTAAATGGGATTTCAGCTTTATCATATCTATAGAGAGAATTTACCTTTACTACCTGTGTCGGGTTATCAAGACCATGAGTTTGTTCAATAGGTAATGGATTAAGATCATATGTTTCTTCAACAGGCGGTAAATTAAGACCGTGTGTTTCTTCAATAGGAGGTAAATTCTTAACATCTTCGGCTTTAATACCTTTTTCTTTCATAGATTTCTTTGCCTCTTGCATATCTTCAGGACTGAGAAAAATAGAACACCTCTTTTATTCGGAGTTGGTTTAGGAATAGGCTCAGGAAGTGTCCAATTATTTGCATTTGTCAACATATTATTCAATAGAATTTTAGCTTCATCCGGTGTTCTTTCCCTGAAAACAGAACCAGCACAACTATCCAGGTAATATCTGGAAGCATTGGTTAGTCCATTATAAAAGATATCAAGTATTTCATTTTTCTTAAGAGGATGATCAGGCAAAGCATTAAGTAACTTGAGAAGCCTCCCCCAAGATTGTGGGAGACTCTCTTCTTCAATTTGCACAAAGTTGTATATATCCCTTAAAGCAGCTTGTTTCTTATGAGCAGAAAAATATTTAGCAGAGAAGTAATAAATCATATCCAGGGGACTACGCACACAACCAGGATCAAGAGAATTAAACCATATCTTAGCATCACCCTTTAATGAGAACGGAAATATTTTAAGGATATAAAAGTAACGAGTTCTCTCATCACTCGTGAATAGGGTGGCTATATCATTTAATTTAGTAAGATGTGCCACAACAATTTCAGATTCATAGCCATGAAAAGGATCAGATTCAACCAAAGTAATTATATCAGGATCAACAGAGAATTCATAATCCTTATCAGTAACACAGATAGGTGAAGTAGAAAAAGCAGGGTCAGGTTTCATCTTTGCATTAAGAGATTGCTGCTTCCATTTAGCTAATAACCTCTTGAACTCGTATCTATCTTTGCAAGCTAAAATAGCTAGAGCAGCTTCTTTCTCAAGAACATAACCCTCGGGAATGACAGGTGATTCATATTTATTAGGGGAAGAGTCTTCATCATCACTTTCATCAATATTATCAGATTAAATATTTTCACTCTCTCTAACCCTAGCAAGTTGTTCATCAAGAAATTCACCAAGTGGCACAGTAGTATCAAGCATAGAAGTAGTTTCATCATAAGTATCATGCATAGCAGAAGTGGCATCATCAATAACATGCGACATATCAGAACGAATAGCAGAAGCAGGTTTAGGTGTCGCAAGCTTACTCAAAACAGAAGGTGAATCAAGTGCAGAGCTAGATGGCAGTTCCTTACCTCCCCTCGTAGTTGAGGGATAAATCTTGGTTTTTGGATCTCTCAAGTTCTTCATAATGATAAGCAGATATAAATCCCAAGTGACTCAAAGAATAGAGCTATGCTCCCCGGCAACAGCGCCAGAAAATAGTCTTGATAACCCACAAGTATAGGGGATCACAACAGTTTTCGAGGGTAGAGTATTCAACCCAAATTTATTGATTCGACACAAGGGGAGCCAAAGAATATTCTCAAGTATTAGCAGCTGAGTTGTCAATTCAACTACACCTGGAAACTTAATATCTGCAGCAAAGTATTTAGTAGCAAAGTAATATGATAGTAGTGGTAACGGTAGCAAAAGTAATGTTTTTGGTATTTTGTAGTGATGATAGCAATAGCAACGGAAAAGTAAATAAGCGAAGAACAATATATGGAAAGCTCATAGGCAATGGATCGGTGATAGAGAATTATGTCGGATGCGGTTCATCATGTAACAGTCATAACCTAGGGTGAGACAGAACTAGCTCCAATTCATCAATGTAATGTAGGCATGTATTCTGAATATAGTCATACGTGCTTATGGAAAAGAACTTGCATGACATCTTTTGTCCTACCCTCCCGTGGCAGCGGGGTCCTAGCAGAAACTAAGGGATATTAAGGCCTCCTTTTAATAGAGTACCGGACCAAAGCATTAACACATAGTGAATACATGAACTCCTCAAACTACGGTCATCACCGGTAAGTATCCCGATTATTGACACTTCGGGGTTAACGGATCATAACACATAATAGGTGACTATAGACTTGCAAGATAGGATCAAGAACTCTCATATATTGATGAAAACATAATAGGTTAAGATCTGAAATCATGGCACTTGGGCCCTAGTGACAAGCATTAAGCATAGCAAAGTCATAGCAACATCAATCTCAGAACATAGTGGATACTAGGGATCAAACCCTAACAAAACTGACTTGATTACATGATAAATCTCATCCAACCCATCACCGTCCAGCAAGCCTACGATGGAATTACTCACGCACGGCGGTGAGCATCATGAAATTGGTGATGGAGGAAGGTTGATGATGACGATGGCGACGGATTCCCCTCTCCGGAGCCCCGAACGGACTCCAGATCAGCCCTCTCAAGAGGTTTTAGGGCTTGGCGGCGGCTCCGTATCGTAAAATGCGATGAATCCTTCTTCCTTATTTTTTCTCCCCGAAAGCAAATATATAGAGTTGGAGTCGAGGTCGGAGGAGCTCCAGGGGGCCCACGAGGTAGGGGCGCACCCTAGGGGGGCAGGCGCGCACCCACCCTCGTGGCTAGGGTGTGGGCCCCCTAGTCTTCATCTTTTGCAAGGATTTTTTATTATTTCCGAAAAGATGTTTCATGAAGTTTCAGGTCATTCCGAGAACTTTTGTTTCTACACATAAATAACACCATGGTAATTCTGCTGAAAACAGCGTCAGTCCTGGTTAGTTCCATTCAAATCATGCAAGTTAGAGTCCAAAACAAGGGCAAAAGTGTTTGGAAAAGTAGATACGACGGGAGACGTATCATCCATCGAGGCGTGGAAGTAAGGACGGCAACAAGCTTGTCAAAGATAGCAACAACTTCATAGTTCGTGTAATCCCAAGAGCGGTCGGAAACTCGACAAATTGCTATCTTCCATAGATGACAATCACCATGATCATAGTTGAACATACGTAGAATACCGGTGTGCTCAACCTCTGGGGAGTCTGAGATTTTTGGAAGTGGAACCCGGTGACGAGTGTACACATTCACAAGTTCCCACTCGCAGTTGTACCCAATATAAACACCCAATCTCCATTTGCGCATGCCCAAGCCTTACCCTCAAGCGATGGCATCTTAACATCACACATATCATTATCAAGCAGCATCAACTTGCACAAGGCGATTCCTCCGTCGTCCGCATGCCAGTCAGCAGGGTCACGAAGAATAAGATAGGGGAGATCAGACCGCTCCTGGACCCTTGGGTTCTTTGTAATGATGATATTAGTTGAGTCGAGAATGGTCTTGAACGAACCTGCCATGCTAGCCGAGGTGATGACGTCACACCGATCAATGAGTTCCTCCACCTTGTCATCTTTCAGATCGGGGCAAGAATAACGGGGTCATTTTCGGTTGTTACCTCCATGGAGAAGAAGATCGAACAATGGAAGAAGGAAGGGTGAAGGCAAATGGAGGAGGAAGGAAGAGCTAGTGTGCGGTACAGTTCCAAAATCAGAGAGGAAAGGTGAAGAGGCGGTGGACGGTTGCCACGGTACACGAAGAGGCGCCCCGGCCTACATAGACGTCCATTCGGAAATTGTACAAAAGGACTCGCCGTCGTCTCACTGACATGTTGGAACGGGACCATCTCTCTCTT
>NC_053024.1:133518204-133545187 GCF_003073215.2 Triticum urartu | reverse complement strand
GACTTGGCACATGTTCACGCATGTAGTTGAAACAAAATCAACATAGCCTTCACGATATTTATGTTCATGGTGGATTATATCCTACTCATGCTTGCATCCAATGTTTATTAATTTTAATGCATGTACATGGCTGTTGTCGCTCTCTAGTTGGTCGCTTCCCAGTCTTTTGCTAGCCTTCACTTGTACTAAGCGGGAATACTGCTTGTGCATCCAATCCCTTAAACCCCAAAGTTATTCCAGATGAGTCCACCATACCTTCCTATATGCGGTATCTACCTGCCGTTCCAAGTAAATTTGTATGTGCCAAACTCTAAACCTTCAAATAAACATTCTGTTTTGTATGCTCGAATAGCTCATGTATCAACAAAGGTTGTCCTTATCTTCCGTGTTAGGCGGGTTATTCTCAAGAGGAGTGGACTCCGCTCCTCACTCACGAGAAAATGGCTGGTCACCGGGATGCCCAGTCCCATGCTTTATGCAAACTAAATCAAAATTAATTGCAAACAAAACTCCCCCTGGGACCTGATGTATGTTGGAGGCACTCGTTGTTTCGAGCAAGCCATGGATTGATGCTTGTTGGTGGAGGGGGAGTATAAACTTTACCATTCTGTTTGGGAACCGCCTATAATGTGTTTAGCATGGAAGATATCGCCATCTCTTAGTTGTTACGTTGACAATGAAAGTATACCGCTCAAAATACAATTTATCTCTATTTCAAAACCGAGCTCTGGCACCTCTACAAATCCCTGCTTCCCTCTATAGGGCCTATCCATTTACTTTTATGTTGAGTCATCACCCTCTTATTAAAAAGCACTAGCTGGAGAGCACAACCGTCATTTGCATTCATCACTGTTAATTTATATTGGGTATGACTATGATTGGATCTCTTTTACCATGAATTACAATGTCTAGTCAGTCCTTGATCTTTAAAGGTGCTCTGCATTTATGTTTTGCGGTCTCAGAAAGGGCTAGCGAGATACCATCTTGTTATATACATATTATGATTGTTTTGAGAAAGTGTTGTCATCCGAGATTTATTATTATGACTTGCTAGTTGATTATGCTATTGATATGAGTAATATGAGACCTGAGAATTATTGCAAATGTGGTTAGTTATGATCTATGCTGAAAACTTGAATGCTGGCTTGACATAGTTACAACAACAAGAGCAAACAGAGTTTGTAAAAGTTTTTCTTTCTTTCTTTCAGTTTGTCAACTGAATTGCTTGAGGACAAGCAAGGGTTTAAGCTTGGGGGAGTTGATACGTCTCCGTCGTATCTACTTTTCCAAACACTTTTGCCCTTGTTTTGGACTCTAACTTGTATGATTTGAATGGAACTAACCCGGACTGACGCTGTTTTCAGCAGAATTACCATGATGTTGTTTTATGTGCAGAAAACAAATATTCTCGGAAATGACCTGAAACTCCACGGGAGGTCTTAGAAAAAATAATAAAAAATCCTCGCCAAATATGAAGACCAGGGGGCCCACACCCTTCTCACGAGGGTGGGGGGCGCCCCCCCCTAGGGCGCCCCCTACCTCGTGGGCCCCCTAGACCCTCCGACGCCAACTCCAACTCTATATATTTGCTTTCGGAGAGAAAAAATCAGAGAGAAGAAATCATCGCGTTTTACGATACGGAGCCGCCGCCAAGCCCTAAAACCTCTCGGGAGGGCTGATCTGGAGTCCGTTCGGGGCTCCGGAGAGGGGGATTCGTCGCCGTCGTCATCATCAACCATCCTCCATCACCAATTTCATGATGCTCACCACCGTGCGTGAGTAATTCCATCGTAGGCTTGCTGGACGGTGATGGGTTGGATGAGATTTATCATGTAATCGAGTTAGTTTTGTTAGGGTTTGATCCCTAGTATCCATTATGTTCTGAGATTGATGTTGCTATGACTTTGCTATGCTTAATGCTTGTCACTAGGGCCCGAGTGCCATGATTTCAGATCTGAACCTATTATGTTTTCATGAATATATGTGAGTTCTTGATCCTATCTTGCAAGTCTATAGTCACCTACTATGTGTTATGATCCGGCAACCCCGAAGTGACAATAATCGGGACCACTCCCGGTGATGACCATAGTTTGAGGAGTTCATGTATTCACTATGTGCTAATGCTTTGTTCCGGTTCTCTATTAAAAGGAGGCCTTAATATCCCTTAGTTTCCAATAGGACCCCGCTGCCACGGGAGGGTAGGACAAAAGATGTCATGCAAGTTCTTTTCCATAAGCACGTATGACTATATACGGAATACATGCCTACATTACATTGATGAATTGGAGCTAGTTCTGTGTCACCCTATGTTATGACTGTTACATGATGAACTGCATCCGGCATAATTATCCATCACTGATCCGGTGCCTACGAGTTTTCCATATACTGGTTCTCGCTTATTTACTTTTCCGCTGCTACTGTTACAATCACTACAAAATACCAAAAACATTACTTTTGCTGTCTTTACTTTTGTTGCCGCTACCACCACTATCATATTACTTTGCTACTAAACACTTTGCTGCAGATACTAAGTTTCCAGGTGTGGTTGAATTGACAACTCAGCTGCTAATACTTGAGAATATTCTTTGGCTCCCCTTGTGTCGAATCAATAAATTTGGGTTGAATACTCTACCCTCGAAAGCTGTTGCGATCCCCTATACTTGTGGGTTATCACATGCATCTAGAGTATTAAGTTAAAAACAGAGTAACGCCTTAAGTAAGATGACATGATGTAGAGGGATAGTTTCATGCAATATGATAAAAAAACCATATTGTTATCCTCGATGGCAGCAATACATACATGCCTTGCTGCCCCTTCTATCACTGGGAAAGGACACCGCAAGATCGAACCCAAAGCTAAGCACTTCTCCCATGGCAAGAACTACCAATCTAGTTGGCCAAACCAAACGGATAATTCGAAGAGACTTGCAAAGATAACCAATCATACATAAAAGAATTCAGAGAGATTCAAATATTATTCATAGATAGACTTGATCATAAACCCACAATTCATCGGTCTCAACAAACACACCGCAAAAAGAAGAAGATTACATCGAATAGATCTCCACAAGAGAGGGGGAGAACTTTGTATTGAGATCCAAAAAGAGAGAAGAAGCCATCTAGCTAATAACTATGGACCCGAAGGTCTGAGGTAAACTACTCACACTTCATCGGAGAGGCTATGATGATGTAGAAGCCCTCCGTGATGACGGCCCTCTTCCGACGGAGCTCCGGAACAGGCCCCAAGATGGGATCTCGTGGATACAGAAAGTTGCGGCGGTGGAATTAGGTTTTTGGCTCCTCTTGATCGTTTGGGGGTACGTGTGTATATATAGGAGGAAGAAGTACGCCGGAGGAGCAACAGGGGCCCACGAGGCAGGGGGCACGCCCTAGGGGGGCGCCCCCACCCTCGTGACTGCCTCTTTTGTTCCTTGGAGCAGGGTCCAAGTCTCCTGGATCACGTTCGGTGAGAAAATCACGTTCCCGAAGATTTTATTCCGTTTGGACTCCGTTTGATATTCTGTTTCTCCGAAACACTGAAATAGGAAAAAAACAGCAATTCTGGGCTGGGCCTCCGGTTAATAGGTTAGTCCCAAAAATAATATAAAAGTAGAAAATAAAGCCCAATATAGTCCAAAACAGTAGATAATATAGCATGGAGCAATTAAAAAATATAGATACGTTGGAGACGTATCAGGCATCCCCAAGCTTAATTCCTACTCGTCCTCGAGTAGGTAAATGATGAAAAGAGAATTTTTGATGCGGAGTAATAATTGGCATAATTTCAATGCAAATCTTCTTAATTGTGATATGAATATTCAGATTAGAAAGATTCAAGAAAAAAGTTTATATTGACATAAAAATAATAATACTTCAAGCATACTACAAAGCAATTATGTCTTCTTCAGATAAAACATGGCCAAAGAAGTTATCTACAAAATCATATAGTCTGGCTATGCTCCATCTTAACCACACAAAGTAATTTAAATTCATGCAACAAAACCCCGATGCCAAGCAAGCAATTGTTTCATACTCTACTTTTTCAAAAACTTTTTCAATCTTCACGGCAATACATGAGCGTGAGCCATGGATATAGCACTATAGGTGGAATAGAATGGTGGTTGTGGAGAAGACAAAAAGGAGGAAGATAGTCTCACATCAACTAGGCGTATCAACGGGCTATGGAGATGCCCATCAATAGATATCAATGTGAGTGAGTAGGGATTGCCATGCGACGGATGCACTAGAGCTATAAATGTATGAAAGCTCAAAAGAAACTAAGTGGGTGTGCATCCAACTTGCTTGCTCACGAAGACCTAGGGCAATTTGAGGAAGCCCATCATTGGAATATACAAGCCAAGTTCTATAATGTAAAATTCCCACTAGTATATGAAAGTGACAACATATGAGACTCTCTATATGAAGAACATGGTGCTACTTTGAAGCACAATATATGAGACTTGCTATATCATGGTGCTACTTTGAAGCAAAAGTGTGGAAAAGGGATAGTAGGCATGCCCCTTTTTGCGGCCTTCTTTTTTTTTGGCCTTTCTCTTTCTTTTTTTCTTTTTTTTGGGACAATGCTCTATTGAATGATGATCATCACACTTTTTATTTATTTACAACTCAATGATTACAACTCGATTCTAAAACAAAGTATGACTCTATATGGATACCTCCGGCGGTGTATCAGGATATGCAATGAATCAAGAGTGACAAGTATTGAAGAAATTGTAACATCCCAAATTTTCAATTTGGAATGTTATACATTAGATCATATGCATATCATATTTTTTTGCATTTTAGGTCCGGAGAAAAGTTCATTTTATTCGGCTCATTATTAGGAGTCGAGGAAAATTTACTTTATTAGTTTTGGAGTCCGGTAGATTTTGTTTTTCTGTGTTTTCCGAGCGCAGAACCGTTTAAAAAAAATCAAAGTCCAGCGCCTTGGGCCAAAGGCCCAGCGGCCAAGGCCACGGCCAAGGCCATCGCTAGCCGCACGCCAGGCGCAGGCGCAGGAGGCCGCCGCCGCCTCTTGTTTCTACCGAATCCTAGTAGGACTTTTGTCCTACTTCCGTATATTCCTTTTCTATTTCTAGATCTTTTCCTTTCCTTTTTTCTATTCCTATTCCTAGTCTAATTCTTGTCCCCTACCCCAAGTAAACTCCCCCCTCCCCAATATAAATACCCAAGCACCCCCCCCCTCTAAATCATCAAACCCAAAGCCTAGAGCTCCACCACACCCCACGCCGCGCCACCCCTCACCCGCGCGCTGCCCTAAGCTGCCGCCCGCGCACTGCGTCACCGCCGCGCCGCCGCCTCACCCGCGCCGCCCGCCACCCCACACCCGCGCCGCCGCCGCACCTTGCTGCCGCCGCCCACGCCACACCGCCGGAGCCCCTCGCCGGAGACCTCGCCGAGGTAGCCCCGCGCTACATCTATTCTTTTTCTCGGATCGTTTTCTTCTAATCGTTCCGATTCTTTTCTTCTCTAAACCGTTCCGGTTTTCTAGATCGGTTTTTCATTCGGTTTTTCTTCTCCGAAACCCTAGATCGGATTCGTTTTCTTCTCCGATTTAGTTGCCTTTGGACCGTTCGCCGGACCGTTCGTCCTAACGAACGTGATCACCGGATTCTTCTAGGTTAACGACGTCCGTTCGTTTAACCGTTCTTCTTTTTCTTTTCGTCGGATTTATTCCGCGATCGCGATCTCAGATCCGTTCTTCTTCCTAGTCTTTCTTTTCGCTCGTTTATCGGAATCAGGTGATTCAAGCGCCTGGAGTTTCGTCTCGAAACCGCCGTTCCGTCTAATCAACTTGAACAAGCTTTTGCTACGGTAAAATTTTGACCTAGATTCAACTTGCTAGAACCGAGTTGTTTTCCTCTGCCGCTTGTTTTTCCGTCATTTGTTCGGTTCGTTCTTTCTTTGCAACCGGAGTTCTTAAGTTGAACTTTCTGGTTCGTTCTCTTGTTCGAGTTTTACCTGTGCATTAGATGAGTACTTATTGTATGCTTGTTGTTTGTCTGCGATAGATTACCCGGATTGCGCCGCTGTTACTTCGAAACCCTAGGACTCGCGGATCATCAGCAAGGCAAGTAACACTGTGATCATATCTTTTCTACAACCCATGTTTTATTGCATTAGATCAATCCTCACACATTGCATGATTAGGATCTAATTAAATTGTGGGATGGGAAGTAGATGAGGTAGTACCTATTACCTGTATTATTATGAAACCTTTGGGAGTTACTCTACGTTTGCTTATATTGCCATGCTATGCTAGTAGACGTGGATTGGGTGAGTGATATCCATGACAGATGTGAGATTGATAATTTTAATGGTTTATCTAAGGTGGCAACTTAAACACACATCTGGGTGGACTGAGGCACCTGATGTCTATCAGGACTTGCCTGTTTTTTTTGGACCGCCACCCAGGCTCAAAGGGATCATAAGATCTTTCATGCTAAATACTTACGTGTGCAGCCACAAGCCATTATGGGCTCTGGCATAGTTGACTAAGTCGTGCGAACTCTTACAGGGTGACTAGCAAATGTAGGGGATGTTAGGTGGTAAGGTCTACCCGATCGTAAGGTGCTGGCGCTTCTGAAAGACTATGTCTCGGTCATCTGTCTATGTCTCGGTCATCTGTCTTCTCAAACACCATGTAGTGCGAGAAACCAAACGGAGGCGATCGAGTCTTGTGGGGAAAAGTGCGCAAACCTCTGCAGAGTGTAACAAACTAATCATGATTAGCCGTGTCCCCGGTTATGGACAACTTGAGTATCTAGTACTTGAATATCATGTGAATCTCATCATGTTACTTCTAATGAATGTTGTTGGGTTTAAATTGTTTACTTAATTGGGATAATGCTGTCAACCCTTCTCGATGTTCAACTACCATGATAGTTAAATAAAATTTATTCCTTTGCAGTAGGGAAAAACTGGCTTTACGCAAAACTGTAACCATAGAGCTTTCCACCAGCCATACATGCATATAGTATAGCTCATTACTATTTTTTTCACTCTCTATGTGTTACCTTGCCAGCATATTCCATGTGCTGACCCGTTTTCGGGCTGCAACTTTCATGTTGCAGACTTTTCAGACGACGATTAAGGTGTGTTAGGTCGTGGTTCTATACTCAGTGATGCCGCTGGAGTTGATGGACCCATTTATCTTCCGAGTCTTCCGCTGTTATCGATATTAGATGGCCTTCAGCCATATTTATTGTAATAAGTTCTTTTGAGCCATCGATGTAATAAGTGTGTGATTGCAACTCTGCTATAAAACCTCGATGTACTGTGTGGTGTCAGCATTACTGATCCAGGGATGACACCGTAGCACAGTAGACGTGATCCATTCGGGTCAGGTCGCTACAGAGATGGTATCAGAGCACACGCTGACTGTAGGACACGACCACTAAGTTAAAGCCATAGATCACCCTTCTCTTCTCATTTTCTAACTCCTCATCTTTTCTACTCTATTAGGATGACGCACGCGAAGATTAAGTACGCTCAACCGGATGAAGGCACACCTTTGGATTTCACCTGAAGGAAGTCACCAAGTACCTGAACATTGGATTACCAAGCTTCACGGGAACCTTCAACGCCACTCTGCCTGAAGAGGAGCGCTGGAAGATTCAAGCTCACGTTCCGGGAAGAACATTCGCGCCAATCACGAAGCCCATAGATAGTGTTTTCAATGCACCAACCTGGAGTCTAGGAAGGAGCATGGCAGCTCATATCACCATAGGACGCATTGGAGAAGTTTATCAAGAAGACCTCAAGGACACTATCTACCAGATTTGCGGACGCCGTGATGAACAATGGGAGTTAGTCAGCACCAAGAAGGATAGATCCATTGCATCTTTCATCCAGGAGTTAAACCAGCACATTCGACGCCACGAGAACCAGATGTGCAATGATATGATAGAGTTGAAGAATGCGAAGGCAAGGATCATCGAGCTAGAAGGAGAACTGAAGTCTACACGCAAGGACTACATGGACGAGATCGTAGCTCTAGCAAGGCACAATTGCGATCTTAAGCAGGAGATTGAAGAACTCAAGAGCAAGTTAGCATCCCAGGAGGACGACGAGTACGTCACATGTCCGGACAACTACATCATCATCGACGACACCGATTCGGATCCAAGTGAACCCGACTTGAAGACGAAGCTGGAGCAGATATCATGGAGTCTTCCACCGGTTCAAATTTCTAGATGACCACCAGATAGTAGTAGTATTTCCCCCATGTAAACACAATATAGTCGAGCACTTTTGCGATAGTTTTAGACCGTTTGTAAGCCCTTGTTTGATTGATTGAAGTGATTTTGTGTGCATTTGCCTCATGTGCATATGGGTAGTGTTTTCCCTTTAGACCTCATTCTATTCTCAATTCTCGTCTTTTCTAAACCCTCAGATGCCTCCGAGACGTGACAATGGATTTCCACCGGAGCTCACTCAGTTGATCCAGCAGCAGAATCAATTGATGCAGATGTTAGTCCAGAACCAGCAGAACAACAACAACAACCCACCACCACCACCACCACCTGTTGACCACTTAGCCCGTTTCCTTAGGCTGAATCCGCCGGTGTTTTTCCAGTAGCACCGAGCCAATAGTAGCAGACGATTGGCTCCGCAAGATAGGAAGGGAGTTGACCACTGCAGGATGCACGGATGGTGAGAAAGTGAAGTTTGCCGCACCACCAGCTTGACGGACCCGCGGCAGCATGGTGGGAGAATTTCACAGCCACTTACCCAGTTGACACTGTCACATGGGATCAGTTTCAGCAAGCTTTCCGCACTGCCCATGTTTCAGCAGGAGCTATGGCCATAAAGAAGCGTGAGTTTCGCAACTTACGCCAAGGAGGAAGGACTGTTGGCCAGTATGTGGAGGAGTTTAGTAAGCTAGCCCGTTATGCCCCAGATGACGTTGCTACGGATGCAGCTAAGCAGGAGAAGTTTCTGGAAGGACTGAATGATGAACTAAGCATGCAGTTGATGGTAGCAAGTTTCAACAACTACCAGGAGTTGGTAGATCGTGCCATCATGATTGAAGGGAAGCAACAGCAGATTGAGAACCGTAAGAGGAAGTATGGACAGGGGAAGTATAACTCTGGAGCCCAGCAGAAGCCCCGTTTTACCCCTAAACCGGGATTTAAGTTTCAGCACACCCATGGAGGAGGTAGCTCGCACAACCATAATGGCCACAAGAATGGTAATGGGAATGGAGGAAGCAACGGCCAGAACCGGACACCCCATCGACCCCAACCAAGAGAGACCTGAGTCAAGTCACCTGTTTCAAGTGTTCGAAGACCGGACATTATGCCAATGAATGTCCTGAAGGCCAGAATGGAAATGGCAATGGAAGCTCTGGGAAGAAGCCGAACCCTTTCAACAGGGGACAGGTGAACCACATTAGTGTGGAGGAGGTTGAAGATCAGCCCGATGCAGTAATCGGTAAGTTTGTTAAGTCATTTACTGCACTCGTTCTTTTTGATACTGGTGCATCACATTCATACATATCAAGGGGATTTGTGGAAAAGTATAGCCTGCCCACTAGGATTCTTAAAACACCTATGCTAGTAAGCTCGCCAGAGAGCAGATACATGGCCAGACAAGGATGTTTTCAAGTGCCATTAAGTATAGGAAGGCATGTTTTCCAACGGATTTAATTATTCTGGAATCCCAAGGTCTGGATGTGATTCTTGGTATGGATTGGCTGTCGATGTATGGAGGAAACATCGATTTGCGCCAGTAAGACAATTTTGCTTACCACACCAGAAGGAAGAAGGATCAAGTATGTATCCCGCATGTGCCAAACAGGACACAAGTAAATGCCTATCAGGAGTTGTGCAGGAGGAAGTACCAGTGGTAAAGGATTTTCCTGATGTATTTCCTGAGGAATTACCAGGCATGCCACCGGATAGAGACATTGAGTTTTTGATTGAGTTATTGCCAGGTACAGGCCCAATATCGAAGCGACCGTACCGGGATGCCAGCAAAGGATTTTGGAAATTAAGAATCAGATTAAGGAGTTATTGGATAAAGGTTACATTCGCCCAAGTTCTTCGCCTTGGGGATCACCCGTACTTCTAGTGGAAAAGAAGGATGGATCATTAAGGATGGTTGTAGATTATCGGGGATTGAATGAAGTAACCATCAAGAACAAGTACCCACTGCCAATGATCAACGATCTGTTTGATCGGTTGCAAGGAGCCTAAAGTTTTTCCAAGCGATTTGCGATCAGGGTACCATCAGTTGAAGATCGAGGAGCAGAGCATACCTAAGACAGCATTCACCACGAGATTATGGACTGTATGAGTATACCGTTATGTCATTTGGATTGACTACGCACCTTGCTATTTTATGAAACCTGATGAACAAAGTGTTTATGGAGGTTTTGGATAAGTTCGTCGTAGTGTTCATTGATGACATCCTGGTTTATTCAAAGAATGAAGAGGAGCATAAGGAACATTTGCGTTTGGTTTTGGAGAAACTAAGGGAACATCAGTTATACGCCAAATTCAGCAAATGTGAGTTTTGGTTGAAGGAAGTTGGATTCCTCGGACACGTTATATCCGGAGAAGGTATAGCAGTTGACCCCACAAAGGTTGAGACCGTAACCGAATGGGAAGCACCAACAACAGTTGGAGAGATCCGGAGTTTTCTTGGACTCGCAGGATACTACCGGAGATTCATTGAGAATTTCTCAAAGATTGCGAAGCCTATGACGGAGTTGTTGAAGAAGGATACTAAGTTCAAATGGACTGAGGAGTGTGAGGCTAGTTTCCAGGAGTTGAAGAAACGTTTGGTTACCTCACCAGTATTGATTTTGCCAGATCAGACCAAGGATTATGAGGTGTATTGCGACGCTTCACGTCGAGGACTTGGAGCAGTGCTTATGCAGGAAGGAAGAGTTGTTTCGTATGCTTCACGGCAACTGAAGCCTCATGAGTTGAATTATGCCACGCATGATTTGGAGTTAGCAGCCGTAGTGCATGCATTGAAGACGTGGAGACATTTCCTCATTGGAAATCATTGTGAGGTGTACACGGATCATAAGAGTTTGAAGTACATTTTCACTCAGAAGGAGTTGAACCTCCGACAGAGGAGATGGTTGGAGCTCATCAAGGATTATGACATGAGATTGCATTACCATCCCGGAAAAGCTAATGTAGTAGCTGACGCATTGAGCCGTAAGAGCCATGTCAATACCCTAGTGACGGGGAAAATACCAAGGAGTTAGCAGAAAACCTTCGTGAGCTATGTTTGGAAATAGTTCCGAGAGGCTATGTAGCAGCATTGGAGATTCAGTCAACATTGATGGATAAGATCAGAGAAGCTCAGAAATCTGACAAGGAGATTGCTGCTATAAAAGAGAAATTGAGCGAAGGAAAAGCAAAGGGATTTTGTGAGGATGAGCACGATACCTTATGGTTTGAGGACCGTGTTTATGTGCCAAATGACCCGGAGATCAGGAAGTTGATTTTGCAGGAGGCACATGATTCACCGTATTCGATTCACCCAGGGAATACCAAGATGTACTTGGATTTGAAGGAAACATTCTGGTGGACCGGAATGAAGAAGGATATTGCAGCATATGTAGCAGTTTGTGACGTATGTCAGAGAGTAAAGGCAAAACATCAGAAGCCAGCGGGATTGTTACAACCATTGCCGATACCCAAATGGAAGTGGGTTAAGATAGGCATGGATTTTATCACAGGACTACCCAGGACGAAAGCAGGATATGACTCGATATGGGTAGTAGTTGATCGTTTGACGAAGGTAGCACATTTTATTCCAGTTAAGAGCCCTTACACCAGTGCTAAGTTGGCAAAGATATACATGACTAGAATCATTTGTTTGCATGGAGTTCCGAGAGTATCGTATCAGATAGAGGAACCCAATTTACCTCAAAGTTTTGGAATCAGTTGCATGAAACTTTAGGAACCAGACTAGAGTTCAGCACAGCTTTTCACCCACAGACAGATGGACAGACCAAGAGAGTCAATCAGATTTTGGAAGATATGCTGAGAGCTTGTGCACTACTCTCTCTGATCTAGCTGGGACGATAACTTGCCGTATGCGGAGTTTTCTTATAACAACAGTTACCAACCAGTTTGAAGATGGCACCTTTCGAAGCTTTATACGGAAGGAGGTGCAGGACACCGTTGTCATGGGATGAAGTTGGAGACCGTCCAATTCTTTGGACCGGATTTGATTAAGGAGTCTGAACGGAGTAAGTTGATTCGCGATAGGCTCAAGGTAGCCCAGTCCAGGCAGAAGAGCTACGCAGATTCTAAACGCAAGGAGACAGTTTACGAAACCGGAGACAGAGTTTATCTTCGAGTATCCCCACTTCGAGGAGTTAAGCGCTTTGGAGTTAAGGGAAAGTTAGCACACGCGTTTCGTTGGACCGTATAAGATCTTGCAACGTATGGGAGAAGTCGCTTATAAGTTGGAATTACCAGAGGAGCTGTCAGGAGTTCATGATGTATTCCATGTTTCTCAGCTGAAGAAATGTCATGCCGAGATGGCGGAGGTACCGCTAAGAGATACCGTGCCACTCGAAGCGATTCAGTTGAAGGACGACTTAACGTATGAGGAGAAGCCAGTCAAGATTCTCGATTATGCCAGCAGAGTTACTCGCAGCAAGGTTATCAAGTTTTGCAAAGTTCAGTGGAACCACCACTCAGAGGATGAAGCCACCTGGGAGAGAGAAGAAGATTTGCTCAAGGACCACCCTCACCTATTTTCTAGCCAACCCGAATCTCGAGGGCGAGATTCATCTTAAGGGGGGTAGGTTTGTAACATCCCAAATTTGCAATTTGGAATGTTATACACTAGATCATCATGCATATCATATTTTCTTGCATTTTGGTTGATCCTAGAAATTTCACGCAACTCAAGGACCTTCGGAGAGAGTTGGAGATTTCGTTATTTTCATATTTGAGAGTTTTCTCGAATTTGAAAAGAGGATCATTTGATTTATTTATTTCATCTTCAATAATTTTTCCGATATCAAAAATATAAGAGAGGGAATAATATGACTTTCCCAAAATTGAGGAAAAATGAAGATTTAATGAATAAATCAAATTTTGGTTTTGCCAGAGTTTTGTTTGTTTTCTTTGGATAGGGAAAAATGCGCGTTTTCGAAAAATTGCATTTTAGGCCCGGAGTAAAGTTCATTTTGTTCGACTCGTTGTCAGGAGTCGGGGAAAATTTACTTTGGGTTTTTCGGAGTTCGTTTAGTTAGTTTTCTTTTTGTTTTTCTGTGCAGAACCGTTAAAAAAAAATCTTCGCAGCGCCTTGGGCCAAGGCCCAGCCAGGCCCCAGCCCCAGCCGCGCGCGCGCCAGGCGCCAGGTGCAGGCAGCCGCCGCCTCTCGCTCTAGGCCGAGTCCCAGCGGGACTCTAGGCCGGTTAGCCCCCCCTCTTTCCTTGTTTCTTTTTCTTTTGCTTGCCCCCTACCCCAAGTATCCTCTCCCCTCACCTATATAAATACCAACACCCCCCCTCTCCTCACATCAAAACCCCAAGCCCCTCTCCTCCTAAGCCGCAGCAAGCAGCAGCGCGCAGCCCCAAGCCGCCACCTTAGCCGCGCCGCCGCCGCCATAGCCGCGCCGCCCCGCGCCTAAACCGCCGCCGCCGCCCTTAGCCGCCGCCGCCCGGAGCCCGCCTCCCGAGGTAGCCGCGCCTCTCTTTTTCTTCCCCGGTCCAGTTTTTCCTAAAAGAACCGTCCCGTTTTCTCTCCAATTCTTTTCTTTTTCTTCCGGTTTTTGTTTCGGTTTTCTTCCGAAACCCTATATCGGTTTTCCGTTTCTTTTCCGAAAACCCTAGATCGGTTTTCGTTCTTCTTTCGGACCGTTCATCTCAACGAACGTGATCACCGATTTTCCCCGGTTAACGACGCCTGTTCGTTTAACCGTTCGTCTCTTTCTTTTCGTCGGATTTATTCCGCGATCGCGATCTCAGATCCGATCTTCGTTCTAGTCTTTCTTCCCGCTCGTTTATCGGAATCAGGTGATTCAAGCGCCTGGAGTTTCATCTCGAAACCGCTGTTCCGTCTAATCAACTTGAACAAGCCTTTGCTACAGTAAAATTTGACCTAGTTTCAACTTGCTAGAACCGAGTTGTTTTCTTCTGCCGTTTGTTTTCCGTTTCTTTGTTCGGTTCGTTCTTTCTTTGCAACCGGAGTTCTTAAGTTGAACTTTCTGGTTCGTTCTCTTGTTCGAGTTTTACCTGTGCATTAGATGAGTACTTATTGTATGCTTGTTGTTTGTCTGCGATAGATCACCCGGATTGCGCCGCTTGTTACTTCGAAACCCTAGGTCTCGCGGATCATCAGCAAGGCAAGTAACACTTTGATCATACCTTTTCTACAACCCATGTTTTATTGCATTAGATCAATCCTCTCACATTGCATGATTAGGATCTAATTAAATTGTGGGATGGGAAGTAGATGAGGTAGTACCTATTACCTGTATTATTATGAAACCTTTGGGAGTTACTTCTACGTTTGCTTATTATGCCATGCTATGCTAGTAGACGTGGATTGGGTGAGTGATATCCATGACAGATGTGAGTTGATAATTTTAATGGTTTATCTAAGGTGGCAACTTAAACACACATCTGGGTGGATTGAGGCACCTGATGTCTATCAGGACTTGCCTGTTTTTTTTGGACCGCCACCCAGGCTCAAAGGGATCATAAGATCTTTCATGCTAGAAACTTCCGTGTGCAGCCACAAGCCATTATGGGCTCTGGCATAGTTGACTAAGTCGTGCGAACTCTTACGGGTAGACTAGCAGATGTAGGGGAAAGTAGGTGTACCGGTCTACCCACATGTAAGGTGCTAGCGCTTCTGAAAGACTATGTCTCGTCATCCGTCTTCTCAAAACACCATGTAGTGCGAGAAACCAAACGGAGGCGATTCGAGTCTTGTGGGGAAAAGTGCGCAAACCTCTGCAGAGTGTACAAACTAATCATGATTAGCCGTGTCCCCGGTTATGGACAACTTGAGTATCTAGTACTTGAATATCATGTGAATCTCATCATGTTACTTCTAATTAATGTTGTTGGGTTTTAATTGTTCACTTAATTGGGATCGGAATGCTGTCAACCATTCTCGATGTTTAACAACCACCATGATAGTTAAATAAATTTATTCCTTTGCAGTAGGGAAAAACTGGCTTTACGCAAAACTGTAACCATAGAGCTTTCCACCAGCCATATATGCATATAGTATAGCTGTTTCATTCCATTACTCTCTATGTGTTACATTGCCAGCATATTCCATGTGCTGACCCGTTTTCGGGCTGCAACTTTCATGTTGCAGACTTTTCAGACGACGAGTAAGGTGCTTTTAGGTCGTGGTTCTATACTCAGTGATGCCGTTGGAGTTGATGGACCCATTTATCTTCCGAGTCTTCCGCTGTTATCATTATTAGATGGCCTTAAGCCATATTTATTGTAATAAGTTCTCTTTGAGACAACAATGATGTAATAAGTGTGTGATTGCCACTCTGCTATAAATCCTTCGATGTACTGTGTGGTGTCAGCATTACTGATCCAGGGATGACACCGGAGCACAGTAGTCTTGATCCATTCGGGTCGGGTCGCTACAGGTATCCTCTTTTAAACGATTCGAGTGGCTTGAATTGGCACATGTTCACGCATGTAGTTGAAACAAAATCAACATGGCCTCTACGATATTTATGTTCATGGTGCATTATATCCTACTCATGCTTGCATTCGGTGTTGATTAATTTTAATGCATGTTCATGACTGTTGTCGCTCTCTAGCTGGTCGCTTCCCAGTCTTTTTCTAGCCTTCACCTGTACTAAGCGGGAATACTGCTTGTGCATCCAATTCCATAAACCCCAAAGTTATTCCATATGAGTCCACCATACCTGCCTATATATGGTATCTACCTGCCGTTCCAAGTAAATTTGTATGTGCCAAACTGTCGGTGTCAAAACCGGCGGATCTCGGGTAGGGGGTCCCGAACTGTGCGTCTAGGCCGGATGGTAACAGGAGGCAAGGAACACGATGTTTTACCCAGGTTCGGGCCCTCGGGATGGAGGTAAAACCCTATGTCCTGCTTGATTAATATTGATGATATGGGTAGACAAGAGTAGATCTACCATGAGATCAAGGAGGCTAAACCCTAAAAGCTAGCCTATGGTATGATTGTTGTATGATGAAGTTGTCCTACGGACTAAAACCCTCCGGTTTATATAGACACCGAGAGGGTTAGGGTTACACAAAGTCGGTTACAATGGTAGGAGATCTTGAATATCTGCATCGCCAAGCTTGCCTTCCACGCCAAGGAAAGTCCCATCCGGACACGGGACGAAGTCTTCAATCTTGTATCTTCATAGTCCTGGAGTCCGGCTGAAGGTATAGTCCGGCTACCCGAACACCCCCTAATCCAGGACTCCCTCAGTAGCCCCTGAACCAGGCTTCAATGACGACGAGTCCGGCGCGTAGATTGTCTTCGGCATTGCAAGGCGGGTTCCTCCTCCAAATTCTTCATAAAAGTTTGTAAACACCAAGAGTAGTGTCCGGCTCTGCAAAATAAGTTTCCACGTATTGCCACAGAGAGAATAATATTAACACAAATCTAATCTGCTGACGTATTCCGCAGCGTGACATCACACTACGGCCAAGCCTTTATTCGAATCGTTTTCACTTTTCCACCTCAGCGTGTTTTGCGAGGCGGTTTCCTTGGCACGTCTTGTCAAAGCAGAGATCGTGTCCCCCATTTATGGGATTCTCATCAATACGGACGTGGGTAACCCAACCGCGCCATTTATCACGGCGCTTGGGAGGCAAGCGAGTTTTACTAGGCTGGTGGGGACGCATAGTCGCATCCGCTCATATAAGGGGATAAGGATCCACCTTTTTACCTACGCCTTCTTCCTCCTTTGCCTATCCATCTTCTGCGCACCCGAGCTCCAGCGCCCAAGCCCGCACTTCCTACCTCAACCTTCTCCAACAATGTCCGGAGCGGGAGGCAAGTGGATGGTCTCCTCCGTCACGGAGGGCCATGTCAAAAGGCTAAGGAAGGCCGGATACCTGTCCAAAGACATCGCGCACCGGCTTCCTGAGGAGGGGCAGCTTCTCCCCACCCCAAGGCCCCATGAGAGGGTAGTATTTCTTCCCCACTTCCTCCGCGACTGGGTTTTCCTCTCCACCCATTTGTCCGCGGGCTCATGTTCTACTATGGCCTAGATTTCCACGATCTGGCCCCGAACTTCATCCTCAATATCTCGGCGTTTATCGTCGTGTGCGAGGCTTTCCTCTGCATCCGCCCCCATTTCGGCCTCTGGCTCAAGACCTTCAACGTCAAGCCAAAGGTGGTGCGCGGCAACCAGGCGGAGTGCGGAGGTGCCATGGCGGGCAAATAGCCAACGTCCACTAGTAGAGGGCTTTGGTCCAGGCCGGGTCAGCCCATTAGTCCCGGTTCAGTCCAGAACCGGGACCAATGGGGGCATTGGTCCCGGTTCGTGAGCCCAGGGGGCCGGCCGGGCCACGTGGGCCATTGGTCCCGGTTCATCTGGACCTTTTGGTCCCGGTTGGTGGGATGAACCGGGACCAATGGGCCTCGCTCCTGGCCCACAACCATTGGTCCCGGTTCGTGCCTCAAACCGGGACTAAAGATTAGACCTTTAGTCCCGGTTTGAGGCACGAACCGGGACTAATGGGGTTGAGACCTTTAGTCCCGGTTCGTGCCACGAACCGGTACTAAAGGTCCCATTTTCAAACTCTACCCCCCCCGTGGATCGCCTTTTCAGTTTAAAAAAAAGAAAATGATGGAAATGTCAAAAAAATAAAAGAAAATAAGTTTCCCATGTGATATGTGGTCTAGTTGTTGGGAAAATTTGCAAATGTGAATTTTGACTTTATTTGCAAAATCTCTCTGAAATTTGTAAAATGGGCATAACTTTTGCATACTAACTCGGATTAAAAAGTTTTTTATATGAAAAATCATCTACTCGAAAAGTTACATCCGATGGAGATCCTACGGCCTGTTTGCAAATTTGTAGAATCCTCAAATTCCAAAAGGAAAAAAAGTTATGCTCAAATTTCAGTTTTTTTAAAATTTTCATTAAATCTGGTCAAACTACTTATTCAAGAAGTATTAGTGTTACTAAATAATTGTTCAAGAATATTATTGTTATTAAATGATTATTTCACCTTTTTTGAATTTTGGTCAAATCTGGTCAAACTATGGTCAAACTGTGGTCAAACAATGGTCAAACTACTTATTCATAAAATAGTAGTGTTACTAAAAAATTATTGTTTTTTAGAAGAATAGTTTCAAACTCAAACAGTGCAGACTTGGAAACGAGGGAGAATAGAACCCGGAAGTTAAGCATGCTCAGGCTGGAGTAGTGAGAGGATGGGTGACCGTTCGGGAAGTTAGATGATTTGGAATGATGAGGGGTGATTAGAGATTAAATTGAGCAGTGATAAGGGCTGATTAGAGATTAGAGGTTAAAATAATTCAGAAATTTGAAAATAAAAAAATTCAAAAAAAATTCAAAAAAAAAATTCAAAAAAAAATTAGAAAATTTCCTTTAGTACCGGTTGGAGTTACCAACCGGGACTAAAGGTGGACCGGCCACGTGGAGGGCCTTTAGTCCCGGTTCTGGATTGAACCAGGACTAAAGGGTCAGGGCATTAGTACCGACACTTTAGTCCCGGTTCCAGAACCGGGACTAAAGGCCCTTACGAACCGGGACAAAAAGCCCTTTTTCTACCAGTGGTCCTATGGCTCGAGGGCTCCTTTGTGGAGACCTTGAAGGGGTGGCAGTCAGGGTGGTTTTACATCACCGAGCCACGCGATCCGAAGTGGATCGCAGCCCCTGAATTCCGATCCGGACCCCCTACGCGGCTCACGTCCTGGAAGGAGACGGGCTTGTCGTGGGGCGACGAAGAAGAGGTGACCGGACTGCAAAAATGCATCCAGTCCCTGGTGAACAAGCAGCTCAAGCTTGTCAACGTAGTCCAGGTCATGCTCGTCCGCCGGATCCTTCCGTGTCAAGAACGGGACTTCAATTTGTGGGAGTTCAACCCGGCGCAGCACCGAACTCTGAGCAGGCTCTTCGACACGACGTACGAAGATGTCTGGAAGGGGCTAACCAAAGGCCGAGGCTCCCACATCCGCCTCCGAAGACCGCGGATTCAGCTCGCAGCGTCCTGCTGGCGAGGTAAAATATTTTCATCTTTTACAGGATGTTAAGTTTTCTTCATAGTTTGACTCTATGCGGGATCTAAACTCCCTCACCTTTGACAGGATTGGCAGGCGAAGTCCGGACTGATTAACTGTCCGGCTCCCTTGCCCGAAGACCCAGCCCCTGCTCTCCTAGTGAAGCTGCTGGTTCCGGCACCTTATGTGGTGCCGGAGAAGAAGGCCAAGAAGAAGAAGGCCACGGGGACTCGAAAGAGTTCCCGGCATATGGTGGTGTCGGACTCGTCGTCCGACGAGTCCGAGACGCACTCCTCCCGTGAAGACGAGGAGGAGGAAGAAGAGACCTCTCCCCCTCCAGCGGGGGGAGGAAAGAAGAGGAAGGCCGCCCCAGTAGGGGAGGCCGAAGGGTCCAAGAAGAGGAAAACCCCTCCGCCGGACTACGCCCCCGACGCCGACGAGGACGAAGAGGAGTGGCCGGACAGGGCCAAGCGTCCGGCGAAATCGTAAGTGTTCGGATACCAGAGTAACTCATGATATTCCTTTTGTTGCACAGCTTTCCCTAATGTCGAATATAATCATGCAGCCCGCCCAAGGACGGGCTCGACGAGTCGTCGAGCGGCTCCCTGGATTCATCGGACGTGAATTCAGTTCCGCCCGCTGCCTCCCCCTGTGCTGCGGATGACGCCGAAGTGGCGTCGCGACAAGCTCCGGGGCAAGAGGAGGTGGTCCAGGAGGAGCCGCGAGGCGACCTCCCGGACTCCAGGAGTAAAGGGGACAAGACCCCCCAGGGCTCCAAGTCCGGCTTTAAGCCGGACACCGCGCCGGAATCATCAACGGTTCCGGACCGCGGCAGGCGAACTCCTGCCAAGAGGAGCAAGCCTATTGAGCCGCGTCCTCCGTCCAACCGGAGGCGCCGGACAATCTGCTGGAGGTGCTTAAGGGCGCCTCCATCGACGAGGAGCACCGTACCATCATGAGTACGGTGGTCCAGAAGGTTCGGTCCGCCAAAAGCGGACTTACTGAAGCTTGTGCTAGCCTTCTAACAGGCTTCGAGGTAAGTAGAAATATGTAAAAATATTACCGCATAGACAGTAGCCCCTGATGCTCTGTTTGGCGTTCGGAAAGAAAAGCCGAATAGAGGATCTATTAAATATCGCAGGAGTCTAACTAAAAAGGAGTCAATATACGTATGCAGGCTTCGCTGCTGGCCACCGCCGCACTGACTGCGGAGGTGGGTGCCCTGAAGCAGGGCCTCGAGCGGACCGAGCAAGAGCTCGGCCTTGCCAAACGGCAGCTCGAGGAGAAAGAAGGTAAGAGATACCTTATAGAAAAAATGCCTATAAGAAGACGCAATTGCAAAAAATGACAGGAGTATACTGCTTATTGTAGGGGCCACAACTGAGGTGGCGACCCTCAAGCAGGCGCTGTCCGAGGCCAAGAAGAGAGCGGCCACGGAGCGCACCGAGCGGGAGAAATTTGAGGCGCAGGTCGGCGAGGTGCAGCAAGAGCTTCAGGCTCTCATGAAAAAACATGAGAGTTTGGAGCTCGACTCGAAGACGCGAGCGTCCGAGCTTGCTGCGGCCCTTAAAACTGCCAAATCTGCCAAGGCCGAAGCCCAGAAGGCCCTCCAGGAATTGGATGCGGTGAAAAAGATAGCGGCGGGTAAGGCATTCTCTATGCAAAGCAGACATATAAAAGTAAACTACTTGTTACTTACCCGAATCCGGAGCTCTCCAGGGGCATTCGCAGATCTTCCCCGCAGCGTATCCGATGCCGCCGCATTCTACCGAGCCGAGGAAGGCAGCTCGACGGAGAAGGTGTTCTGGTCTCAGTACGCTGAGGCCGGACACCCTGTGCCCTTGAGCGACCAGCTGAAGCAGCTGGTCGAGCTCCACAAGGCGGCCGAACAGGCCCTGAAGGGCTTCATAGTTCGGCTGTGGCCTGGAGAGGCCCTGCCTGGGAGCTACTTCGGACTGGTGCGGCGGCTGGTGGAGGCTTGTCCAAGGCTCGAGGTCATCAAGCGCTCCGTCTGCATCGAAGGTGCCCGTAGGGCCCTTGCCCGTGCAAAGGTGCACTGGGGTAAGCTGGACGGTGAGAAGCTTGTGAGGGACGGGCCGCCGCCGGGGAAGGAGCATCGCAAGCCCGAGAACTATTACAAGGATGTTCTGGCCGGTGCCCGCCTTATGGCGGATGAATGCACCAAGGATGTAATTTTTGAATGAACTCGCTCGTGTTATCCTGTGCGCTGAAAACTTGTTCATATGCGCTAAGCAATGCTTGAATTTAAAATATTACTTTCTGTGCGGCCGTTTATCAAAAAATTGAGAGATGGCCAGTCGTCGGCTTCTGCCCCCATGCCACTAGTGCTGGGGTGTTCGGGATAAACCTGAGCGCTCTTTTTCCCATGATTGGGTCCGTCGAGGGAGGCGCTCAGCACAACGAACAAGGCAATCGGACTATAATGCTTGAACACTCTCACTTAGCCATAGAACTCTATAATTTTAAATTTCGGCGAAGCCCCTAGTATTCGGAAGACCGAGTTCGGGGCGCTATCCACGCCTTGGCCGGACAAAGCCGGTTCCTCGCTCGAAGCGGCATAAGTCTTTAAGGACTCGAAAAACCTCTCGAACAGCGACCGGTCTCTCGCCTCATCATGACAGTCAGTTTTAGCTTTCTCTACTGAGGTGCTCAGCCCAGCTCAACTGGGGCACAATCGCAGTAGTTCTCCTAGTGCTACCTTAGCCGATATAGCGGAACGTAAGGCACCAAAACATAGGAGCCGGGCAAACCCAACTATTGACCCAAATCATGATTCGGAGCCGATGCATATAGTGCTATAAGTTCGGGGTGCCGCACTTGTGAAAGTGTACGGACTTCTCACGCCATATTGATGGGTACTGAAGCCCCTGGCGTATTTTTGCCGTACCACAGTGTACGGATGCAACATGTTATTGATAAACATATATATAAAAAGAGGATAATGCAAAAAATAGACAAAAAGCTATGCATTGTTTATAGAAAGGCTGCTATGAAAGCGGAACGATACAAATAGTGCGATAAGCAAAAGAAATTGGACTATTTAACATGTCCTGGCCAGGGGCAGGCCGCGGAATTGTATTAAAAAACAGGTATACTGCTCGCAATAGAGACCACCTGGGAGTTCCATAATGCGGCGTGGCTTGTCTGCTTCCTGGATCTTGCATCGTTTGTGCGGCAGTTGAATTGCCGAACGGGTCGTCCGAAGTATGGAGTCCTGAGAGTAAGAAAAAAAGGAATCCGGCAGCCCCTGGTGCGGTTTAAGCCGTATTTCGGGCGTGCCGTGATAGTGCCCCTTCCCCTGTGCCCATGGTATTTCAAGAGCGTAGTTATGTACGCGAAGCACTGGTTTCGCTATATCGCGAGGGCTAGGGTTGGGGCCGCATTGCTACGCTAGCTCAGAACGTGCCAGGCGGTCTTGTTGTAGGGTACTCCGGGCGCGCTTGACAGTGTCCGGCTTTTTGAAGGCCGAACTGGAGAACTGCCTAGAGAGGCTGCTTTGTACTTCTGCTGCGAGCGCTGCCGTGTGCTCCTCCGTTCGGAGGGAGCGTTCAGTGTTCCCATTGACCGTGATTACTCCTCTAGGGCCTGGCATCTTGAGCTTGAGGTATGCATAGTGCGGTACCGCGTTGAATTTTGCGAATGCGGTTCGCCCGAGCAGTGCGTGATAGCCACTACGGAACGGGACTATGTCGAAGATTAACTCCTCGCTTCGGAAGTTATCCGGAGATCCGAAGACCACTTCCAGTGTGACTGAGCCTGTACAGTTGGCTTCTACACCTGGTATGACGCCTTTAAAGGTCGTTTTGGTGGGCTTGATCCTCGAGGGATCTATGCCCATGTTATATCGACTAGAGGGGGGGTGAATAGGCAATTTTTATGAAAGTCTTCAAAACGTGAGAGTTATGAAGAGAAACAGTGAAGATTATGCCTATTACTATGCAGCGGAAGTTAGATTACACTAGGCCAGCCATGGTCATGTATTCAATAGAGTGAAAGCGCAATGACAAACAGCTTCAG
This sequence comes from Triticum urartu, assembly GCF_003073215.2. Lineage (NCBI taxonomy): Eukaryota > Viridiplantae > Streptophyta > Magnoliopsida > Poales > Poaceae > Triticum > Triticum urartu. The sequence continues at coordinate 133,521,935 of NC_053024.1, read as the reverse complement.
TGTAATAAGGATCAGGTAGGAAGAAGTTATGAAGCCAAACAGATCATACATTCATGTTGTGAAGACAAAAGATAAAGCAAGCATGCAATGGCTTCACATGAAATAACTGTCAGTAAAAGGAAGTGAAATGAACCAGTGACACGTTGAGACAAATGATTTGTTGGACCAGTTCCAGTTGCTGTGACAACTGTACGCGTCTGGTTGGAGCGGCTAGGTATTTAAACCAAGGACAACACCAGTCCCGGACACCCAGTCAAGGACACTTAGTCCAAGACACCCAGTCCTCACCGTTTTCTCTTGAGCTAAGGTCACACAGACCTCGCTCAATCACTCAGGTAAGTCTTCAAGGGTAGACTCCCAAACCTTCCAGACTCGTTCACTGGCAATCCACAATTTCTCTTGGATGCTCAGAAGCGCGACGCCTAACCGTCTGGAGGATGCACAGTCTCAAGTGTAATAAGTCTTCAAATACACAGACACGAAAGACTTAAGTGATGCCCAATTTACTCTGGCTCTGGGTGGTTAGGGCTTTTCTCCTCACTAGGAATTTTTCTTTCAAAGGCTTCGAGGTGGGTTGCTCTCAAACGACAAAAGCCGTGCGCTGAAATCTGAGCAGCCAACCATTTTGGTTGTAGGGGGTGGACTATTTATAGCCACTTGGCAACCCGACCTGATCTGTCCGAAATGACCCTGGGTCACTAAGGAACTGACACGTGTACCAACGGTCGAATTTTGAACTCACACGGCAACTTTACTTGGGCTACAAGTAAAGCTGACTTGTCTGACTCTGGACAAGATTTTCTCTCAAAGTCTTCGCTCGAAGACATAGGATTTTAATTAGGCATCACTTAAGTCATTCTGACTGGTTCTCTTGGACCCCACTTAACAGTACGGTGATTCCTATGACACAACATAAATGAAATAAAACTATGAAGGTTCTAAGTCTTCGAGTTCCATAAGCTTCATAGGGAGTCTTCTCATGTCATTGTCTTCAATATGAATATCTTCATAAACCACCATTGTCTTCAATGTCTTCGTACATTTTTAGGGGTCATCTCTGGTAATAAAGCCGAATCAATGAGGGACTTCTACCTGTGTTTTCCTGCAATTCTCACAAACACGTTAGTCCCTCAACTAGGTTTGTCGTCAATACTCCAAAACCAACTAGGGGTGGCACTAGATGCACTTACCTGGTTCTCTTGGACCCCACTTAACAGTACGGTGATTCCTATGACACAACATAAATGAAATAAAACTATGAAGGTTCTAAGTCTTCGAGTTCCATAAGCTTCATAGGGAGTCTTCTCATGTCATTGTCTTCAATATGAATATCTTCATAAACCACCATTGTCTTCAATGTCTTCGTACATTTTTAGGGGTCATCTCTGGTAATAAAGCCGAATCAATGAGGGACTTCTACCTGTGTTTTCCTGCAATTCTCACAAACACGTTAGTCCCTCAACTAGGTTTGTCGTCAATACTCCAAAACCAACTAGGGGTGGCACTAGATGCACTTACAATCTCCCCCTTTTTGGTGATTGATGACAAACTAGTTGAAGTTTTCAACGGGGAACATAATTTGTGAGATAGTAAAGGAATCTGTCTTCATAAGTTGCAAGGGCTCCCCCTGAAGATGTGCATATAAGTAATTTGCCTTTTGAATGCAAATGCACATGGCAGGTTGTACTTGTGGAGATCCACTTCAACTTATGATGACAATCCACTATGCATGTGAAAGTATATGAAGATAATGACATGCATAATGGAAAATGGACGTCTACAGTATGAGATGAGTGCGGAATTTATCGTCACACATGCGGAATTTATCTTCGCATAACAGAGTGACAAACAGGTAGCAGACGGCCATCAAGGCTAAGTGTTACAACTCAAAGAAGCAAATGTAGCAAAAATGAGAGTTTGTAAGCACGAAGCAAAATGTAGCAAAATATTAAGGCACCCGCCCAAAGTGACCCGCTTGAAGACTATAAACATCATGCTTCTCCCCCTTTTGTCAGTGATGACCAAAAAGGTTTGAAGACATAGAGTTGTCTACGCGTTCCCAGGCGCAGCAGGATCGGTGGAGTTGTTTGGTGGCGGTGCAGATGAGCTTGGTGCAGATTCGACGTGTGTTGAAGCAGGTGGAGATGATGTCGCGTCGTCGTCTTCTTCAATAATCCGGGCAAACACGGTGGCAGCAGAAGAAGAGAATTCTGACTCTTCAAGGGATGGTGTGCTTCGCATCACAGCTCTTCTTGGAGGCGTGGAGTCAAATTGGAATCTCTCTCTGAAGCCATCCTCTTGCAGTTCAGCTTCATTGCTCATCATGGTGAGGCCTTTCCAAGTGCGGCGACAGGTCTCGTGTGCGACAAACGCATTCTTGGTTGCCAGATTTCTGATGCGATTGACGTCTTGCATGATGCTTCTCATCTGCCGTTTGAGCCAGTCATGATGCCTATCTTGCTTTTGGTGAAGAGCCACAAGAAGCTCTCTGTCATTGAGTGCATGAGCGCGCTTCTTGGGTCTCTTTGCAGCTGTGCTGTTGGTGGCTTCAGTTGATGCAGGGGCACGTGTGGTGCCAGCCATTGGATACACTCGGGAGAGAGCTTCAACACCTTCAATATTTTGAGTGAAGCTCTGGTGTTCTACATTTTGAAGACTTAATGGTTGCTTGCCAGGCTCTGTATATATTGCTTCAGCAGATGTGTCCACATCTGGCAAAAATATCCTATGGTTGCGGGCTGAGGGTTGATAGGAGATTGCAGAGTGAAGCTTGATCAGCCTCATAACCCAAGGAGCATAGAACTTTAATCCAAATAGTTCTGAGGCAGATGCTGCAAAGTGACGGATGAAGAGATCCTGTGCATTGAAGCATTTGCCATGAAGAATGCAGAAGATGAGAGTCTTCATTGCACCATCAATTGTTGCATATCGAGAGTGTCCCTTTACAGGCCATAGAGTCCGCCTTATGATGTGATATATTGTTCTGGGCAGGTACTCTAAGTCTTCAACGAAGAACCTAGTTGGATAGGGTGCATTAGGAGGCAGTGGCTTCATTATTGAGAGCATCTGACTCATATCTGGCTCAGGATGCTGAAATATGCTCTCAATTGCTTCAGCATGGAGTTGGCACCCTTCTTCAAAGAATTCGCCAGGAGTGGGAAGGCCGGTAAGCTCAGTTAGGTCGAAAGCATTGGCTTCATGATGGATATTGCCTGTCATCCACTCCAGAATCCATGTCTTCGGATCTCTGTTATAGCCTTTGATATGCAAAGTGGCATAGAACTGGAGCAGAAGCTCTTCGTTCCAGTGCTCTTCATCAGTGATAAATGGCAGCAAACCCACTTGCTTGAAGCAATCCAGTGCTTCTTCCAGACCAGGCAGACCAGCAACAGCTTCAACCTCAAGGCGCTTGTGAGGAAAGATGCGGCCTTGGTTGTATAGGATGCATGAATAATAGCTGCGCTGTTGATGGCTCCAGAACCTATCTGATACAATCCGTTCCCTTGAATAAGGGTTCTTGGAGCGGTCGAAAAACGTGTTATCTGCCCTGAAGCCGTTGATGTTGAAGGAACCAGGAGCTGATGCAGGACCTGGGAACCTTGGTAGTCGTGGGATCGGCTTCTGGACCTGGGGTCTGTACGCAATATGATAGTTGAATTGTGGTCCGGCAGCAGACTCAGGCACAGAATGTTTCAGGAGAAGTAGCTTCAATTGTCTTTGAAGCTATTTTG
>NC_053024.1:133503829-133517204 GCF_003073215.2 Triticum urartu | reverse complement strand
TTGGACGCTGCCTCAGGGGCTGCGATCTCAGAGGCGATCGAGCCGAACTCCAGCCCCGCACTCCGCATGGCCCGTGACTCCGAGGAGCCGGATTCCTCTCCGAACTCCGAGCCCCCCGCGCCCCTGCCGATCGAATCCGATTGGGCGCCGATAATGGAGTTCACCGCCGCGGACATCTTTCAGCACTCGCCCTTCGGCGACATCCTGAATTCTCTAAAGTCTCTCTCTTTATCAGGAGAGCCCTGGCCGGACTACGGTCAGCAAGGTTGGGATACGGACGATGAAGAAATTCAAAACCCACCCACCACCCACTTCGTAGCCACTGTCGATGACTTAACCGACATGCTTGACTTCGACTCCGAAGACATCGACGGCATGGACGACGATGCAGGAGACGAACAAGAACCAGCACCTGTAGGGCGCTGGAAGGCCACCTCGTCATATGACATATATATGGTGGACACTCCAAAGGATGGAGATGGCGATGGAACAGCGGGGGACGATACCTCTAAGAAACAGCCCAAGCGCCGGCGTCAGCGGCGCCGCTCTAAATCCCGCCAAAGCAAAAACGGTGATTCCGGCACGGGAGATAATACTACTCCGGATAGCGCCGAAGAACACCCCCTCCAGCAAGATTCAGCACAGGAGGACAGAGAAGCCAGCCCTCACGAGAGGGCGGCGGACCAAGAGGTTGAGGACGATAATTATACGCCTCCCTCCGAAGACGAGGCAAGCCTCGACGACGACGAGTTCGTCGTGCCAGAGGATCCGCCGAACAAGAGCGTTTTAAACGCAGGCTTATGGCCACGGCAAGCAGCCTCAAGAAAAAGCAGCAACAGCTTAGAGCTGATCAGGATTTGCTAGCTGACAGATGGACTGAAGTCCTTGCGGCCGAAGAGTATGAACTCGAACGCCCCTCCAAGAGTTACCCAAAGCGCAGGCTGCTACCCCGACTAGAGGAGGAAGCACCTACATCACCAGCGCATGACATGGCCGACCGGCCACCTCGTGGCCGCGACAGAGAGGCCTCTTGGCCCTCCACTCAAGCCATGCCCCGACGCCGCGTCAAGCATACTAAGGCACGGGAAAATGCGCCCGACCTGCGCGACATACTGGAGGACAAGGCAAGGCAAACAAGATCGATCTACGGATCGCGCAGGCGCCCCACGGCACGTGACGGTGATCGTCACTCCGGATGCAATAAATCCGGCCGGGCCGAACTCAACAGACAAAGCTCCTTCGAGCTGCGTCGTGATATAGCCCAATACAGAGGCGCCGCACACCCACTATGCTTCACAGATGAAGTAATGGATCATAAAATCCCTGAGGGCTTCAAACCCGTAAACATCGAATCGTACGATGGCACAACAGATCCTGCGGTATGGATCGAGGATTATCTCCTTCATATCCACATGGCCCGCGGTGATGATCTATACGCCATCAAATACCTCCCACTCAAACTTAAGGGACCGGCCCGGCATTGGCTTAACAGCTTGCCAGCAGACTCAATCGGTTCTTGGGAGGACCTGGAAGCCGCATTCCTTGACAACTTCAGGGCACTTATGTGCGACCACCGGACGCCGATGACCTAAGCCACATAATTCAGCAGCCAGAGGAATCGGCCAGGCAATTCTGGACACGGTTCCTAACAAAGAAAAACCAGATAGTCGACTGTCCGGACGCAGAGGCCTTAGCGGCCTTCAAGCATAATATCCGTGACGAGTGGCTTGCCCGGCACCTGGGACAGGAAAAGCCAAAATCTATGGCAGCCCTCACGACACTCATGACCCGCTTTTGCGCGGGAGAAGACAGCTGGCTAGCTCGCAGCAACAATTTAACCAAGAACCCTGGTAATTCGAATACCAAGGACAAAAGCGACAGGTCGCGTCGGAACAAACAAAAGCGCCGCGTTAACAGCGACAGCAACGAGGATACGGCAGTTAATGCCGGATTCCGAGGCTACAAATCCGGTCAACGAAAAAGCCATTCAAAAGAAATACTCAGGGCCCGTCCAGTTTGGACCGAATACTCGACCGCTTGTGCCAGATACATGGCACCCCCGAAAAGCCAGCCAATCACACCAACAGGGATGTTGGGTGTTCAAGCAGGCAGGCAAGTTAAGAAGCCGAAAACAAAGACAAGGGTGCATAGCGACGACGAGGAGGAGCCCAGGCCGCCACAACAGTGGACAGAAGAGGTTCCCCCCACAAGTGCGGACGGTGAACATGATATACGCAACCCACATCCCCAAGAGGGAGCGGAAGCGTGCGTTACGGGACGTATATGCGATGGAGCCAGTCGCCCCAAAGTTCAACCCATGGTCCTCCTGCCCGATCACCTTTGATCGAAGGGACCACCCCACTAGCATCCGTCATGGCGGCTTCGCCGCATTGGTTCTAGACCCAATCATTGACGGATTTCATCTCACAAGAGTCTCATGGACGGCGGCAGCAGCCTGAACCTGCTTTACCAGGATACAGTGCAAAAAATGGGCATAGATCCCTCGAGGATCAAGCCCACCAAAACGACCTTTAAAGGCGTCATACCAGGTGTAGAAGCCAACTGTACAGGCTCAGTCACACTGGAAGTGGTCTTCGGATCTCCGGATAACTTCCGAAGCGAGGAGTTAATCTTCGACATAGTCCCGTTCCGTAGTGGCTATCACGCACTGCTCGGGCGAACCGCATTCGCAAAATTCAACGCGGTACCGCACTATGCATACCTCAAGCTCAAGATGCCAGGCCCTAGAGGAGTAATCACGGTCAATGGGAACACTGAACGCTCCCTCCGAACGGAGGAGCACACGGCAGCGCTCGCAGCAGAAGTACAAAGCAGCCTCTCTAGGCAGTTCTCCAGTTCGGCCTTCAAAAAGCCGGACACTGTCAAGCGCGCCCGGAGTACCCTACAACAAGACCGCCTGGCACGTTCTGAGCTAGCGTAGCAATGCGGCCCCAACCCTAGCCCTCGCGATATAGCGAAACCAGTGCTTCGCGTACATAACTACGCTCTTGAAATACCATGGGCACAGGGGAAGGGGCACTATCACGGCACGCCCGAAATACGGCTTAAACCGCACCAGGGGCTGCCGGATTCCTTTTTTCTTTTTTTTCTCTTACTCTCAGGACTCCATACTTCGGATGACCCGTTCGGCAATTCAACTGCCGCACAAACGATGCAAGATCCAGGAAAGCAGACAAGCCACGCCGCATTATGGAACTCCCAGGTGGTCTCTATTGCGAGCAGTATACCTGTTTTTTAATACAATTCCGCGGCCTGCCCCTGGCCAGGACATGTTAAATAGTCCAATTTCTTTTGCTTATCGCACTATTTGTATCGTTCCGCTTTCATAGCAGCCTTTCTATAAACAATGCATAGCTTTTTGTCTATTTTTTGCATTATCCTCTTTTTATATATATGTTTATTAATAACATGCTGCATCCGTACACTGTGGTACGGCAAAATACGCCAGGGGCTTCAGTACCCATCAATATGGCGTGAGAAGTCCGTACACTTTCACAAGTGCGGCACCCCGAACTTATAGCACTATATGCATCGGCTCCGAATCATGATTTGGGTCAATAGTTGGGTTTGCCCGGCTCCTATGTTTTGGTGCCTTACGTTCCGCTATATCGGCTAAGGTAGCACTAGGAGAACTACTGCGATTGTGCCCCAGTTGAGCTGGGCTGAGCACCTCAGTAGAGAAAGCTAAAACTGACTGTCATGATGAGGCGAGAGACCGGTCGCTGTTCGAGAGGTTTTTCGAGTCCTTAAAGACTTATGCCGCTTCGAGCGAGGAACCGGCTTTGTCCGGCCAAGGCGTGGATAGCGCCCCGAACTCGGTCTTCCGAATACTAGGGGCTTCGCCGAAATTTAAAATTATAGAGTTCTATGGCTAAGTGAGAGTGTTCAAGCATTATAGTCCGATTGCCTTGTTCGTTGTGCTGAGCGCCTCCCTCGACGGACCCAATCATGGGAAAAAGAGCGCTCAGGTTTATCCCGAACACCCCAGCACTAGTGGCATGGGGGCAGAAGCCGACGACTGGCCATCTCTCAATTTTTTGATAAACGGCCGCACAGAAAGTAATATTTTAAATTCAAGCATTGCTTAGCGCATATGAACAAGTTTTCAGCGCACAGGATAACACGAGCGAGTTCATTCAAAAATTACATCCTTGGTACATTCATCCGCCATAAGGCGGGCACCAGCCAGAACATCCTTGTAATAGTTCTCGGGCTTGCGATGCTCCTTCCCCGGCGGCGGCCCGTCCCTCACAAGCTTCTCACCGTCCAGCTTACCCCAGTGCACCTTTGCACGGGCAAGGGCCCTACGGGCACCTTCGATGCAGACGGAGCGCTTGATGACCTCGAGCCTTGGACAAGCCTCCACCAGCCGCCGCACCAGTCCGAAGTAGCTCCCAGGCAGGGCCTCTCCAGGCCACAGCCGAACTATGAAGCCCTTCAGGCCTGTTCGGCCGCCTTGTGGAGCTCGACCAGCTGCTTCAGCTGGTCGCTCAAGGGCACAGGGTGTCCGGCCTCAGCGTACTGAGACCAGAACACCTTCTCGTCGAGCTGCCCTCTTCGCTCGGTAGAATGCGGCGGCATCGGATACGCTGCGGGGAAGATCTGCGAATGCCCCTGGAGAGCTCCAGATTCGGGTAAGTAACAAGTAGTTTACTTTTATAGTCTGCTTTGCATAGAGAATGCCTTACCCGCCGCTATCTTTTTCACCGCATCCAATTCCTGGAGGGCCTTCTGGGCTTCGGCCTTGGCAGATTTGGCAGTTTTAAGGGCCGCAGCAAGCTCGGACGCTCGCGTCTTCGAGTCGAGCTCCAAACTCTCATGTTTTTTCATGAGAGCCTGAAGCTCTTGCTGCACCTCGCCGACCTGCGCCTCAAATTTCTCCCGCTCGGTGCGCTCCGTGGCCGCTTCTTTCTCGGCCTCGGACAGCGCCTGCTTGAGGGTCGCCACCTCAGTTGTGGCCCCTACAATAAGCAGTATACTCCTGTCATTTTTTGCAATTGCGTCTTCTTATAGGCATTTTTTCTATAAGGTATCTCTTACCTTCTTTCTCCTCGAGCTGCCGTTTGGCAAGGCCGAGCTCTTGCTCGGTCCGCTCGAGGCCCTGCTTCAGGGCACCCACCTCCGCAGTCAGTGCGGCGGTGGCCAGCAGCGAAGCCTGCATACGTATATTGACTCCTTTTTAGTTAGACTCCTGCGATATTTAATAGATCCTCTATTCGGCTTTTCTTTCCGAACGCCAAACAGAGCATCAGGGGCTACTGTCTGGCTTTTTCATATCTTACCTCGAAGCCAGAAGGCTATGACAAGGGTGCTACGTCTATGGCGGTAGACTTTTGGTGACTATTGTTTACCTATATTCTTTACAATTACACTCAGGAGTCTCGGTGTAGGAGGTAGCAGTAGCTAGACAGTCAGTTGCGCTATAAAGAGATCGAAACTTTCTGACGCGACCGATAGTACCCATGTAGACACTCGGCATCGGTGCGTGCTCCTCGTCGGGTGGAGGCAGCTTACGCGCGCTCAGAGAAGTAGAACAAGGGCGAATACGCCATCCGGTGGATCTATTAGACGAGATCGCACAGCCAGCTGAGATAGGCTTTGCACTACCTTACGATGGCCGAGGAGTATGCGCCGCTGGTCTGGAATGTTACGGATAGATGTCAGGCCGCTGTGTCGCTGCGTGCTTTAAGGAGCAAGACTTGGGCCCTGGGTACTTGTCCCTTTACACGCTGAGTGTGCGGGCGGCTGCAAAGCGGGTCGCGGTTGTCGAAACGCATTTCTTGCAGAGCCGGAGTCTTGTCGCCCGTGTACGCGCACTAAACGTCGGCCAAGTCTATCGAGCCCAGGGAGGGAGAGCACAGCAGGCGGATACGTAGATTACACATCCGATGAATACGAGAGGAGAACGCTCGAGCTGACTACAGGTAGAAGATGCACACTGTCCGGCGAAAGGAAGCTGCAATGTATGTATACAGGATGCGTATATCACATTAGGGAAAGCGGGCGCATTAAACAAAATTGAGAATTAGGTCGATGCAATTACTCTGGTACAGGCTGGCAGACACCCTTAAGATGTCGGCGCTGCACTCTGGACCGCTGCACGGCCGGACGAATTAACATGCTCGCTCCTCGCGTCGGCGTCGGGGGGTAGTCGGCGGAGGGGTTTTCCCTTCCTTGGACCTTTGGCTCCTACTAGGGCGGCCACCGGTACGCGATCGTACTTGTCGGTCCCGCTGGGAGGGGAGAGTTGGTGCAGTCTTGTCTCGCTCTCATGGCCTCGCTCGCGGACGCGAGGAGTCACGTACGTCGGACTGGCTATCGGGACAGACGACAAGGTCCTTACAGACGCCCACTCATAGATAGCACGAAGAGACATAGCTAGCAGTTTTGTAGCCGCCGAAGGGTCGTATCTTCGTACGCCGGCACACCAGCACTGAGGCTGCTCCGGAACGCTACAGTGCTTGCGAGTCCTTTGTAGGACAGGTGGCCTAAATCATGCCAAGGGCTCTTCGGCGCAAGAGCGGCCGAGACAGGTTAATCCTCTGATCCGGACATTGACTGCGGTGCAAAAGATACCGTGTCAGAGAGTGGGAGTTGAGACATTCCCGCAGTAATGCCGAAAAGACGTATGCAGAAACTTAAACATCTGTAAAAGTTTAAAATTATTTTACCTCTCACGCCAGCAGTTGTAGCGTCTGCACAGGGCTGATATCCGTCGGAATCTTACGGTGGAGGCGGATCGTGCTCGGAGCGCGCTTAGTCGCCAGTTATTGTTCTTGCCCCCTTCACCAGCACATCATTCGTCTGTACGTGTCGCGAATGGAGCCTGCTTAGAGTTCGGTGCGCGCTGCCTGGGGCTTGTCGGGAGCTCGCATATGATTGCAGCGCGGTCTGTGATCACGTGGTCGCCGGACGGACTTCGCAGGGCGGCACGAGGCAATGGACTGGAGCTATGTTGACAGCTTGTGAGTGCTTGTGTTCCACGGCGACTGGGATGCCTTGTTATTGTGCAAGTCGCGACGGGCGTCTTGCTCGTCGCTCCCCGACGGGACCAAGACCGTCTCCTCCACCGATTTAGAAGTGGGTGGACGTTTGCGAGGTCGGGTATCGTTTAATCGTCAGGGTGCGAGCCACTTCAGATAGCCTGGGGTGGCTGCGAGGTGGAGTCGTTAAAAGCACTTGGGCGCTACTTTTGGTAAGTTGGGCGGGATGGTGGAGGTTGTCAAGCCGCGGTACAGCGCCGTCTGCTTGGACATGACTTGCCATCGCCCTCTCGAATGAGTGCCTTTGCCCCACAAAGGAGCCTCGAGCAAGGCGCATAGTGGAACTGGTGGGCTGAATTGTCTTGCTCCGACAGGTGGTAACCGTACAGCGCTATGCTCGGAACTGCTGGGTTGACCGGGCGCGACCGCGGCTTGACGTAGAAGGTAATGAGACGCCAGTACGGGCCGAACATGGCGGGAGTGGAATCGTATGATGACAAGGGATAGAGCTTCGGGCTCTGACGCATCGACGATAAAGCGCAAAGGCATATTGAGGATCGAACGTCGTAGGCCATAGTCAGTGGAAATGATAGGACATTGTATAGACACATAGAGCACTCGGCTGAACTAAATGTGGTGGAAGCAATGGAGAAACGCAGTCCTGACGCGATGGAGAGGTGTGGGAAGGAAATACTTACCCTCCTTGTTTGCCCACTGGGCTCCTTGGGGTGGGGATTGATAGTCTGATCTCATTGATCGAGGTAAGCGGTGCGCGATGCTTATTATGTGACAGTATTCCGGTGACCTATTTACAACTCATTAGCTTACTTGTACATGTCGTGCCGCTGCGGAGTCGCGTTGGACGTCGAGGAGACACAAATATTGACGAGCATGGTCCAGTCGTGGCTTATTTGCCCTCATCGCGACTTACGTGCTGGCGGAGTCAGTTTGTTGGAGAAATAGGTATGAGGCTCATGGGCTCGTTATTAGTTCGCGCGCCGCATTGTAGGTTGGGCTCGCTTGGGAGAGGAGGCGTCAGAGAAGACGGTCAGGCAGGGTCAATGCGCGGAGACTAAGTAATGTGGATCTTGGGGGACAACCAGGATCGGTCACAGACTTAAGGCGACTAGGATAGGTAAAAAGGTGTGATTCTCTTATCCACAATTAAATTTCGGCCGGGACGGGCTCTCTAAAGTTATTACTGGAGAGGGGTTCGGCGGGCTTCATTCTGTGACTACACGCCTTAGAGCCGTCAACCACGCCAGGGCTTTACGTAGCTCGAAGCATAATGTTTAAGGCTCGACCAACCTCTACACAACAGAGCAGGATCTTCTCGCTTGTCGCCTCAATACTCACAAAGCCAGTCCGTGTGTTTAGCTTATATATGTGCGGTGACTGAGTTGGGTGTAGTCAAGCACTCAGCCTGCTAATATTGAATGGAGGGCCACATGCCAGGTTAGATAATGTGGTCCTAGGTGTGCATTACCGGCGGGAATTACTGCGGGCGAGAGTTGGATGACAAAAATGGGAGCGGGACCATGTGCCTCGCAATCAGAAAACCGTTCTGCTGCAGCCAGGATAGCAATACAGTATGCATTAGAGGTTCGGGGGTGGCGCGCTTGGGAAAAAGAGTTGGATAAAACGAGTACTTTAACGCAAAACACGTAATGGAAAAGTGAAAACGATTCGAATAAAGGCTTGGCCGTAGTGTGATGTCACGCTGCGGAATACGTCAGCAGATTAGATTTGTGTTAATATTATTCTCTCTGTGGCAATACGTGGAAACTTATTTTGCAGAGCCGGACACTACTCTTGGTGTTTACAAACTTTTATGAAGAATTTGGAGGAGGAACCCGCCTTGCAATGCCGAAGACAATCTATGCGCCGGACTCGTCGTCATTGAAGCCTGGTTCAGGGGCTACTGAGGGAGTCCTGGATTAGGGGGTGTTCGGGTAGCCGGACTATACCTTCAGCCGGACTCCAGGACTATGAAGATACAAGATTGAAGACTTCGTCCCGTGTTCCGGATGGGACTTTCCTTGGCGTGGAAGGCAAGCTTGGCGATGCCGATATTCAAGATCTCCTACATTTTGTAACCGACTTTGTGTAACCCTAACCTCTCCGGTGTTATATAACACTGGAGGGTTTTAGTCCGTAGGACAACTTCATCATACAACAACCATACCATAGGCTAGCTTTTAGGGTTTAGCCTCCTTGATCTCGTGGTAGATCTACTCTTGTATTACCCATATCATTAATATTAATCAAGCAGGACGTAGGGTTTTACCTCCATCAAGAGGGCCCGAACCTGGTAAAACATTGTGTTCCTTACCTCCTGTTATCATCCGGTCTAGACGCACAGTTCGGGACCCCCTACCCGAGATCCGCCGGTTTTGACACCGACATTGGTACTCTCTTCAAGGATGCCCGTAAGTTTGTCTTATCTTGTGATGAATGTCAAAGAATTGGTAATATTAGTAGACGTCAAGAAATGCCTATGAACTATTCACTCGTTATTGAACCATTTGATGTTTGGGGCTTTGACTATATGGGACCTTTTCCTGCCTCTAATGGATATACACATATTTTAGTTGCTGTTGATTACGTTACTAAGTGGGTAGAAGCTATTCCAACTAGTAGTGCTGATCATAACACTTCTATTAAAATGCTTAAAGAAGTTATTTTTCCAAGATTTGGAGTCCCTAGATATTTAATGACTGATGGTGGTTCACATTTTATTCATGGTGCTTTCCGTAAAATGCTTGCTAAATATGATGTTAATCATAGAATTGCATCTCCTTATCACCCACAGTCTAGTGGTCAAGTAGAATTGAGTAATAGAGAGCTCAAATTAATTTTGCAAAAGACTGTTATAGGATCTAGAAAGAAATGGCAAGAACACAAAGCGTGAGTTTAATATAGGTGATTATGTATTGCTATACAACTCTCGTTTAAGATTTTTTGCAGGAAAACTTCTCTCTAAATGGGAAGGTCCTTACGTTATCGAGGAGGTCTATCGTTCCGGTGCCATAAAAATCAACAACTTCGAAGGCACAAATCCGAAGGTGGTGAACGGTCAAAGAATCAAACATTATATCTCAGGTAATCCCATAAATGTTGAAACAATGTTATTGAAACCGTAACCCCGGAGGAATACATAAGGGACACTTTCCGGAACGTTTCAGACTCCGAAAAGGAATAGGTATGTGGTACGGTAAGTAAACCGACTCCAAAACAGTTTTTAAGGCAATATTTCTCCGTTTTGGAATATTTAGAAAAATAGAAAAATAAGAAGCAGTCCGGGAAGGACACGAGGGCTCCACGAGGGTGGAGGGCGCCCTACCCTACTGGGCGCGCCCCCCTACCTCGTGGGCACCTCGTGCGCTTTCCGGACTCCGTTCTTACACGACACGTATTTTGGTCGGTAAAAATTCATTATATAATCTCCCGGGGGTTTTGACTCCCGTATCACGCAAAAATCTCCTGTCTTTGTTTCGAGCTGTTTTCTGTCAGGGTTGTCAAGGCCAGGCACTATGTCGTCTCCCTCCTCCTCCAACCATGAGGGCAATGATGCTTGGCTAATGAAGATAGAGCTGAAGAGAGAAGAACCCATGGAGATCAACAAGGATGAAGGGATCAAGAAGGCCATGGAGGACCAAGTTCCGGCAACAGAAGACACCCTTCAACTTGATCACAATCTTCTTACCCCAACAGAGATCGAAGCTTTCAAGATGATTGAGTTAGCTCGTATACAAAATAAGTATCTCACACGTGAAAATATTTTGTTGAAGGAGCATATCATCGCACTCAAAGGCATTATCGCAAGTTAGAAGACCTCCTACGCTCGATGTGCGACTATCCATCATCAACAACTCCACCTTCTTCACCAACAAAGGAGACATCACATGGGTATGGGCACTCCCCTTGGCAACTGCCAAGCTTGGGGGAGTGCCCCGGTATCGTATCACCATCACTTTTATCTTTACCATTTTTCTTAGTTCGATCCTTTTGGTAATATCTTGATCTAGTAGAATAAAGTTTTATGGCATGATCTAGTTTTGAGTTTTGCTTTATGATCCCTCTATGTAATCGAGTCCGTGAGCTATATATAATAAAGATTAGTGTTGAGTCAAGGGCTTGATTATTTTGCCATGATCCTAAGTGAATAAAAGAAAAGAGAAATAAATAAAAAAGGAAACAAAGAGATCATATGGATCTTATGGAGAGTAATGAGCTCACATAGAAAAAGTATGATGAATAAAAGTTGTTGAGAGTTGACAAACATAGTTTTGGTCATCGTTGCAATTAATAGGAAGTAATAAAGAAAGAGAGGTCTTCACATATAAATATACTATCTTGGACATCTTTTATGATTGTGAGCACTCATTAAAATATGACATGCTAAAGAGTTGACGTTGGACAAGGAAGACAACGTAATGGGTTATGTTTTCTTACATCTGAGATAAATTATATTGTCATGGATCATCCAACATGGTTGAGCTTGCCTTTCCCCCTCATGCTAGCCAAATTCATCGCACCAAGTAGAGATACTACTTGTGCTTCCAAATACCCTTAAACCAGTTTTGCCATGAGAGTCCACCATACCTACCTATGGATTGAGTAAGATCCTCCAAGTAAGTTGTCATCGGTGCAAGCAATAAAAATTGCTCTCTAAATATGTATGACTTATTAGTGTGGGAGAAAATAAGCTTTATACGATCGTGTGATATGGAAGAAATAAAAGCGACAGACTGCATAATAAAGGTCCATATCACAAGTGGCAATATAAAGTGACGTTCTTTCGCATTAAGATTTTGTGCATCCAACCATAAAAGCGCATGACAACCTCTGCTTCCCTCTGCGAAGGGCCTATCTTTTACTTTTATCTCCTACCTTGCATAAGAGTCATGGTGATCTTCACCCTTCCTTTTTACATTTTATCCTTTGGCAAGCACAGTATGTTGGAAAGATCCTGGTATATATGGCTAATTGGATGTGAGTTTTCATGAACTATTATTGTTGACATTACCCTTGAGGTAAAACGTTGGGAGGCAAAACTATAAGCCCCTATCTTTCTCTGTGTCGATTAAAACTCCATACCCATAAGTATTGCGTGAGTGTCAGCAATTGTGAAAGACTATATGATAGTTGAGTATGTGGACTTGCTGAAAAGCTCTTATATATTGACTCTTTCCTATGTTATGATAAATTGCAATTGCTCCAATGACTGAGATTATAGTTTGTTAGTTTTCAATGAAGTTTACGATTCATACTTGAAATTGTGATTGAATTATTACTCTAGCATAAGAAATCATATGACAAGAATTATATAAGTTGTTGTTCTAAGAATGATCATGATGCCCTCATGTCCGTATTTTATTTTATCGACACCTCTATCTCTAAACATGTGGACATATTTTTCGATTTCGGCTTTCGCTTGAGGACAAGCGAGGTCTAAGCTTGGGGGAGTTGATACGTCCATTTTGCATCATGCTTTTATATCGATATTTATTGCATTATGGGTTGTTATTACACATTATGTCACAATACTTATGCCTATTCTCTCTTATTTTACAAGGTTTACATAAAGAGGGAGAATGCCGGCAGCTGGGATTCTGGGCTGGAAAAGGAGCAAATATTAGAGACCTATTCTGCACAGCTCCAAAAGTCCTGAAACTTCACGGAAGACGTTTTCAGAATATATAAAAAATACAGCGCAAGAAGTTCACCAGGGGGGCCACACCCTGCCCACGAGGGTGGGGGCGCGCCCTACCCCCTGGCGCGCCCCCTACCTCGTGGGCCCCCTGGTGGCCCTCCGGTGGCCATCTTCTGCTATATGGAGTCTTTCGATGGGAAAATCATAAGCCATCTTCTCGGACAAAACTCCGCCGCCACGAGGCGGAACCTTGGCGGAACCAATCTAGGGCTCTGGCGGAGCTGTTCTGCCGGGGAAACTTCCCTCCGGAGGGGGAAATCATCGCCATCGTCATCACCAACGCTCCTCTCATCGGGAGAGGGCAATCTCCATCAACATCTTACCAGCACCATCTCCTCTCAAAACCCTAGTTCATCATCTTGTATCCAATTCTTGTCTCCAAGTCCGGGATTGGTACCTGTAGGTTGCTAGTAGTGTTAATTACTCCTTGTAGTTGATGCTAGTTGGTTTTATTGGTGGAAGATCATATGTTCAGATCCTATATGCATATTAATACCCCTCTAATTATGAACATGAATATGCTTTGTGAGTAGTTACGTTTGTTCCTGAGGACATGGGAGAAGTCTTGCTATTAGTAGTCATGTGAATTTGGTATTCGTTCGATATTTTGATGAGATGTATGTTGTTCTCCTCTAGTGGTGTTATGTGAACGTCG
>NC_053024.1:133475754-133502829 GCF_003073215.2 Triticum urartu | reverse complement strand
CTCACTCTCGTAAGTGACCGTGAAGGGCTTGACAACCCCTAATCGCGTTGGTTGCGAGTAGCTATCGCTTTGTGCAGGTACGAGGGACTTGAGCGTGGGCTCCTACTGGATTGATACCTTGGTTCTCAAAAACTGAGGGAAATACTTATGCTACTCTGCTGCATCATCCCTTCCTCTTCGGGGAAAACCAATGCAAGCTCAAGACGTAGCACAGCTTTC
The DNA here is from genome assembly GCF_003073215.2 of Triticum urartu. Classification (NCBI taxonomy): domain Eukaryota; kingdom Viridiplantae; phylum Streptophyta; class Magnoliopsida; order Poales; family Poaceae; genus Triticum; species Triticum urartu. The sequence continues at coordinate 133,502,610 of NC_053024.1, read as the reverse complement.
ACTTCGGGTAGCTCTTTGTGTGGCGACTGCCGTCGTACTTTGCTGTAGTGTTGAGTACTTTACTCCATCTAATTCTGAGTATGTCTTGTGCAGCCCTGAGCCTTTGCTTCTGCTTTTTTAGACTCCTCGCAGTGGCAACAAGCCTTTGATGGGGATTCTGTTGCTCTAGGTGCCTGTCCAGTGTGATGTCATCCGGACTGCTATCTTCGTCGGAGACGGGTTGTTCGGTTTGATTCTCCGTGTTGCCGTGGTCGGACGGTGGTTCAATGTCGTGTTCGTCGTCCGCTGGCTCACCCTGCTCTATCGCTGGGTCTATATGATCGATGTTTCTGCTGAGGCGGGATTTGGAGCGGCGCTTACGCCGCCGCTTTGACTGCTTCTCGAGGGATCGATCCTTCGCTGCGTCCTTCTGTTCCTCGTCGTCGTTTTCTTTGGGTGTGTACACCATGTATACATCATATGATGAAGTGGGCGTCTAGTGCCCTGTGGGCAGTGTCTCCTATTCGTCTCCTGCATCGTCGTCCCTACCGTCGATGTATTCGGAGTCGAAGTCGAGCATGTCGGTCAAATCGTCGACAGTGGCTACTAAGTGGGTGGTGGGTGGGCGGCGAATTTCTTCGTCATCCGCATCCCAATCCTGCCGGACATAGTTTGGCCAGGACTCTCCTGACAAGGAGAGAGACTTTAATGAATTCAGTATGTCGCCGAAGGGCGAGTGCTAAAAGATATTTGCGGAGGTGAATTCCATGATCGGCGCCCAGTCGGATTCGATAGGCACGGGCGCAGGCGGTTCGGAGTCCGTGGCCGGGGAAGAGTCCAGCAGTTCGGCGTCACGGCTCTCGTGAAGGGTAAGATCGGTATTTGGCTCGATCACCGCTGAAGATGCAGTCTCCATGACGGGGTCTATCCACCCGTCCTTGGATGGCGCAATGGGCTCCGAATTGAGGGTTGGAACGGTCGCCGGTGCGATCTCCCGAACACTATCCGATGGTAGAGCTAAATCATGCTCATCATGACCGTGCGGTGCACTCGGCAAGGGCTCGAATCTGCCGAAGATCAAGTCTCCGTGGATGTCGGCCGTGTGGTTTATGCTTCCAAACCTGACCTGGTGACCAGGGGCGTAACTCTCGATCTGCTCCAGATGGCCAAGCGAGTTGGCCCGCAGTGCGGAGCCGCCGAATACAAAGATCTGTCCGGGGAGGAAAGTCTCACCCTGGACTACATAGCTATCGATGATTGAAGGGGCCATACAGCCTAACGATGACGACACGGAGGAACTCTCAATGAAAGCACCAATGTCGGTGTCAAAACCGGCGGATCTCGGGTAGGGGTCCCAAACTACGCGTCTAAGGCAAGCTTGGCAATATGGATATGTAGATCTCCTTCCTTGTAACCGACTCTGTGTAATCCTAGCCCCCTTCGGTTTATATAGACACCGGAGGGGGCTAGGGTTACACAGAGTTGGTTACAAGGAAGGAGATCTACATATCCGTATTGCCAAGCTTGCCTTCCATGCCAATGAGAGTCCCATCCGGACACGGGACGAAGTCTTCAATCTTGTATCTTCATAGTCCAACTGTCCGGCCAAAGGATATAGTCCGGCTGTCCGGATACCCCCTAAAATAGGACTCCCTCAATCATCATTAGAGCATTGTCCCATGTGAGGAAAGTTGGGGAACGTAGTAATTTCAAAAAAATTCCTACGCACACGCAGGATCATGGTGATGCATAGCAACGAGAGGGGAGAGTGTTGTCTACGTACCCTCGTAGACCGTTCGCGGAAGTGTTATATCAACGCGGTTGATGTAGCCGTACGTCTTCACGATCCGACCGATCCAAGTACCGAAAGCACGGCACCTCCGATTTCTGCACACGTTCGGCTCGGTGACGTCCTCGCCTTCTCGATCCAGCAAGAGGGACGAAGTAGTAGACGAGTTCCGGCAGCACGACGGCGTGGTGACGGTGTTGGTGAAGAACAATCTCCGTAGGGCTTCGCCTAAGCACTACGAAAACTACGACGGAGGATAAACTAGAGGGGACGGGGTTGCCGGCACACAGCTTGGTGTTTCTTGATGTGTCTTTGGTGCTAGCCCTGCCCCTCTATTTATATGTTGAGCCTTGGGGTCGAAACTTGGAGCAAAAGCCTCCTCAAAGTCAGTTTTGCCCGAAAGGAAAGAGTCCCACTCGGACTCCAGGACCAAATGCCACAATCCTTGGCATCTGGCCCAGACGCCATGGGCCTCGGCGTCTGGCCCTGGGCCAGACGCCGGGGTCTCCGGCGTTTGGCCCCCTGGCCTCCGCAAAACTCCTTTTGCACCGATTTATAGCCTCATGGGCCTGACCCCTTAGCCAAACCATATCATCCAATTATGAATATTTACCTCCAGACCATTCCGGAGCTCCTCGTCATGTCCGTGATCTCATCCGGGACTCCGAACAACATTCGGTCACCAACATACATAACTCATAGTACTATATCGTCAACGAACGTTAAGCGTGCAGACCCTATGGGTTCGAGAACTATGTAGACATGACCGAGACACCTCTCTGGTCAATAACCAATAGCGGGACCTGGATGCCCATATTGGCTCCTACATATTCTACGAAGATCTTTATCAGTCAGACTGCATAACAACATACGTTGTTCCCTTTGTCATCGGTATGTTACCTGCCCGAGATTCGATCGTCGGTATCTCAATACCTAGTTCAATCTCATTACTGGCAAGTCTCTTTACTCGTTCCTTAATACATCATCCCGCAACTAACTCATTAGTTGCAATGCTTGCAAGGCTTATAGTGATGTGCATTACCGAGTGGGCCCAGAGATACCTCTCCGACAATCGGAGTGACAAATCCTAATCTCGAAATACGCCAACCCAACAAGTACCTTCGGAGACACCTGTAGAGCACCTTTATAATCACCCAGTTACGTTGTGACGTTTGGTGGCACACAAAGTGTTCCTCCACAGACTTGTGTTTCATCAAGTAGATATACTCATATCTGCTCAAATCATCTGTGAAGATCAGAAAATAATGATACCTGTCGCGAGCCTCAATATTCATCGGACCACATACATCAGTATGTATGATCTCCAACAAATCTGTTGCCTGCTCCATTGTTCCGGAGAATGGAGTCTTAGTCATCTTGCCCATGAGGCATGGTTCGCAAGCATCAACCGATTCATAATCAAGTGATTCCAAAAGTCCATCAGCATGGATTTTCTTCATGCGCTTTACACCAATATGACTTATACGGCAGTGCCACAAATAAGTTGCACTATCATTATTAACTTTGCATCTTTTGGCTTCAATATTATGAAAACGTGTATTACCATGATCGAGATCCAACAAACCATTTTCATTGGGTGTATGACCATAGAAGGTTTTATTCATGTAAACAGAACAACAATTATTCTCTAACTTACATGAATAACCGTATTGCAATAACATGATCCAATCATATTCATGCTCAACGCAAACACTAAATATTAGGTTTAACACTAATCCCGAAAGTATAGGGAGTGTGCGATGATGATCATATAAATCTTGGAACCATTTCCAATACACATCGTCACTTCACCCTTAACTAGTCTCTGTTCATTCTGCAACTCCCGTTTCGAGTTACTATTCTTAGCAACTGAACTAGTATCAAATACTGAGGGGTTGCTATAAACACTAGTAAAGTACACATCAATAACATGTATATCGAATATACCTATGTTCACTTTGCCATCCTTCTTATCCGCCAATTACTTGGGGTATTTCTACTTCCAATGACCAGTCCCTTTGAAGTAGAAGCACTCAGTTTCAGGCTTAGGTCCAGACTTGGGTTTTTCACTTGAGCAACAACTTGCTTGCCGTTCTTCTTGAAGTTCCCCTTTCTTCCCTTTGTCCCTTTACTTGAAACTAGTTGTTTTGTTTACCATCAACGCTTTATGCTTTTCTTGATTTCTACCTTCGTCGATTTCAGCATCACGAAGAGCTTGGGAATCGTTTTCATTATCCCTTGCATATTATAGTTCATCACGAAGTTCTAATAAATTGGTGATGGTGACTAGAGAATTCTGTCAATCACTATTTTATCTGGAAGGTTAACTCCCACTTGATTCAAGCGATTGTAGTACCCAGACAATCTGAGCACATGCTCACTGCTTGAGCTATTATCCTCCATCTTTTAGCTATAGAACTTGTTGGAGACTTCATATCTCTCAACTCGGGTATTTGCTTGAAATATTAACTTCGACTCTTGGAACATCTCATATGGCCCATGACGTTCAAAACGTGTTTGAAGTCCCGATTCTAAGCCGTTTAAGCATGGTGCACTAAACCATCAAGTAGTCATCATATTGAGCTAGTCAAACTTTCATAACATATGCATCTGCTCCTGCAATAGGTTTGTCACCTAGCGGTGCATCAAGGACATAATTCTTCTGTGCAGCAATGAGGATAAACCTCAGATCACGGATCCAATCCGCATCATTGCTACTAACATCTTTCAACTTAGTTTTCTCTAGGAACATATCGAAAATAAAACAGGGGAGCTAAACGCGAGCTATTGATCTACAACATAGATATGCTAATACTACCAGGACTAAGTTCATGATAAATTTAAGTTCAATTAATCATATTACTTAAGAACTACCACTTAGATAGACATCCCTCTAATACTCTAAGTGATCACGTGATCCAAATCAACATAACCATGTCCGATCATCACGTGAGATGGAGTAGTTTCAATGGTGAACATCACTATGTTGATCATATCTACTATATGATTCACGCTCGACCTTTCGGTCTTCGTGTTCCGAGGCCATATCTGTTATATGCTAGGTTCGTCAAGTTTAACCTGAGTATTCCACGTGTGCAACTGTTTTGCACCCGTTGTATTTGAATGTAGAGCCTATCGCACCCGATCATCACGTGGTGTCTCAGCACGAAGAACTTTCGCAACGGTGCATACTCAGGGAGAACACTTATACTTTGATAATTTAGTGAGGGATCATCTTATAATGCTACCGTCAATCAAAGCAAGATAAGATGCATAAAAGATAAACATCACATGCAATCAATATAAGTGATATGATATGGCCATCATCATCTTGTGCTTGTGATCTCCATCTCCGAAGCACCTTCATGATCACCATAGTCACCGGCGCGACACCTTGATCTCCATCGTAGCATCGTTGTCATCTCGCCAATCTTATGCTTCCACGATTATCGCTGCCGCTTAGTGATGAAGTAAAGCATTACAGGGTGATTACATTGCATACAATAAAGCGACAACCATATGGCTCCTGCCAGTTGCCGATAACTCGGTTACAAAACATGATCATCTCATACAATAAAATTTAGCATCATGTCTTGACCATATCACATCACAACATGCCATGCAAAAACAAGTTAGACGTCCTCTACTTTGTTGCTGCAAATTTTACGTGGATGCTACGGGCTTAGCAAGAACCGTTCTTACCTACGCATCAAAACCACAACGATAGTTTGTCAAGTTGGTGTTGTTTTAACCTTCGCAAGGACCGGGCGTAGCCACACTCGGTTCAACTAAAGTTGGAGAAACTGACACCCGCCAGCCACCTGTGTGCAAAGCACGTCGGTAGAACCAGTCTCGTGTAAGCGTACGCGTAATGTCGGTCCAGGCCGCTTCATCCAACAATACCGCCGAACCAAAGTATAACATGCTGGTAAGCAGTATGACTTATATCGCCCACAACTCACTTGTGTTCTACTCGTGCATATGACATCTACGCATAAAAACCTGGCTCTGATGCCACTATTGGGGAACGTAGTAATTTCAAAAATTTCCTACGCACACGCAGGATCATGGTGATGCATAGCAACGAGAGGGGAGAGTGTTGTCTACGTACCCTCGTCGACCGTTCATGGAAGTGTTATATCAACGCGGTTGATGTAGTCGTACGTCTTCACGATCCGATTGATCCAAGTACCAAAAGCACGACACCTCCGATTTTTGCACACGTTCGGCTCGGTGACGTCCTCACCTTCTCGATCTAGCAAGAGGGGCGAAGTAGTAGATGAGTTCTGGCAGCACGACGGCGTGGTGACGGTGTTGGTGAAGAACAATCTCCGTAGGGCTTCGCCTAAGCACTACGAAAACTATGATGGAGGATAAACTAGAGGGGACGAGGTTGCCGGCACACGGCTTGGTGTTTCTTGATGTGTCTTTGGTGCCAGCCATGCCCCTCTATTCATATGTTGAGCCTTGGGGTCGAAACTTGGAGCAAAAGCCTCCTCAAAGTCGGTTTTGCCTGAAAGGCAAGAGTCCCACTCGAATCCAGGACCAAACGCCACAATCCTTGGCATCTGGCCCAGACGCCATGGGCCTCGGCGTCTAGCCCAGGGCCAGACGCCAGGGTCTCCGGCGTTTGGCCCCCTGGCCTTCGCAAAACTCCTTTTGCACCAACTTATATCCTCATGGGCCTGGCCCCTTGGCCAAACCATATCATCCAATATATGAATCTTTACCTCCGGACCATTACGGAGCTCCTCGTCATGTTCGTGATCTCATCCGAGACTCCGAACAACATTCGGTCACCAACATACATAACTCATAGTACTATATCGTCAACGAACGTTAAGCGTGCGGACCCTACGGGTTCGAGAACTATGTAGACATGACCGACACACCTCTCTGGTCAATAACCAATAGCGGGACCTGGATGCCCATATTGGCTCCTACATATTCTACGAAGATCTTTATTGGCCAGACTGCATAACAACATACGTTGTTCCCTTTGTCACCGGTATGTTACTTGCCTGAGATTCGATCGTCGGTATCTCAATATCTAGTTCAATCTCGTTACCGGCAAGTCTCTTTACTCGTTCCGTAATACATCATCCCGCAACTAACTCATTAGCTGCAATGCTTGCAAGGCTTATAGTGATGTGCATTACCGAGTGGGCCCAGAGATACCTCTCCGACAATCGGAGTGACAAATCCTAATCTCGAAATACGCCAACCCAACAAGTACCTTCGGAGACACCTGTAGAGCACCTTTATAATCACCCAGTTACGTTGTGACGTTTGGTGGCACACAAAGTGTTCCTCCGGTAAACGGGAGTTGCATAATCTCATAGTCATAGGAACATGTATAAGTCATGAAGAAAGCAATAGCAACAAACTAAATGATCAAGTGCTAAGCTAACGGAATGGGTCAAGTCAATCACATCATTCTCCTAATGATGTGATCCCGTTAATCAAATGACAACTCATGTCTATGGTTAGGAAACTTAACCATCTTTGATCAACGAGCTAGTCAAGTAGAGGCATACTAGTGACACTCTGTTTGTCTATGTATTCACACATGTATTATGTTTCCGGTTAATACAATTCTAGCATGAATAATAAACATTTAACATGAAATAAGGAAATAAATAATAACTTTATTATTGCCTCTAGGGCATATTTCCTTCAGTCTACCACTTACACTAGAGTCAATAATCTAGATCACATCGCCATGTGATTTAACATCAATAGTTCACATCACCATGTGATTAACACCCATAGTTCACATCATCATTTGACCAACACCCAAAGGGTTTGCTAGAGTCAATAATCTAGTTCACATCGCTATGTGATTAACACCCAAAGAGTACTAAGGTGTGATCATGTTTTGCTTGAGAGAGAACTTTAGTCAACGGGTCTGCCACATTCAGATCCGTAAGTATTTTGCAAATTTCTATGTCAACAATGCTCTGCACGGAGCTACTCTAACTAATTGCTCCCACTTTCAATATGTAACTTTGAGTCAATTGGATCAGTGTCAAAACTTGCATCGACATAACCCTTTACGACGAACCTTTTGTCACCTCCATAATCGAGAAACATATCCTTATTCCACTAAGGATAATTTTGACCAATTTCCAGTGATCTACTCCTAGATCACTATTGTACTCCCTTGCCAAACTCAGGGCAGGGTATACAATAGGTTTGGTACACAGATGGCATATTTTATAGAACCTATGGCCAAGGCATAGGGAATGACTTTCATTCTGTTTCTATCTTCTGCCGTGGTCGGGCTTTGAGTCTTACTCAGTTTCACACCTTGTAACACAGGCAAGAACTCTTTCTTTGACTGTTCCATTTTGAACTACTTCAAAATCTTGTCAAGGTATGTACTCATTGAAAAACTTATCAAGTGTCTTGATCTATCTCTATAGATCTTGATGCTCAATATGCAAGCAGCTTCACTGAGGTCTTTCTTTGAAGAACTCCTTTCAAACACTCCTTTGTGCTTTGCAGAATAATTCTACATTATCTCCGATCAAAAATATGTCATTCACATATACTTATCAGAAATGTTGTAGTGCTCCCACTCACTTTCTTGTAAATACAGGCTTCACCGCAAGTCTGTATAAAACTATATGCTATGCTTTGATCAACTTATCAAAGCGTATATTCCAACTCCGAGATGCTTGCACCAGTCCATAGATGGATCGCTGGAGCTTGCATATTTTGTTAGCACCTTTAGGATTGACAAAACTTTCTTGTTGCATCATATACAACTCTTCTATAATAAATCCATTAAGGAATGTAGTTTTGTTTATCCATTTGTTAGATTTCATAAAATGTGGCAATTGCTAACATGATTCAGACAGACTTAAGCATAGATGCGAGTGAGAAACTCTCATCATAATCAACACCTTGAACTTGTCGAAAACCTTTTGCGACAATTCTAGCTTTGTAGATAGTAACACTACTTATCAGCATCCGTCTTCCTCTTGAAGATCCATTTAATCTCAATGGCTCGCCGATCTTTGGGCAAGTCAATCAAAGTCCATACTTTGTTTTTATACATGGATCTCATCTCAGATTTCATGGCCTCAAGCCATTTCGCAGAATCTGGGCTCATCATTGCTTCCTCATAGTTCGTAGGTTCGTCATGGTCAAGTAACATGACCTCCAGAACAGGATTACTGTACCACTCTGGTGCGGATCTCACTCTGCTTTACCTATGAGGTTCGGTAGTAACTTGATCTGAAGTTACATGATCATTATCATTAGCTTCCTCACTAATTGGTGTAGTAGTCACAGGAACAGATTTCTTTGATGAACTACTTTCCAATAAGGGAGCAGGTATAGTTACCTCATCAAGTTCTACTTTCCTCCCACTCACTTCTTTCGAGAGAAACTCCTTCTCTAGAAAGGATCCATTCTTAGCAACGAATGTCTTGCCTTCGGATCTGTGATAGAAGGTGTACCCAACAGTCTCCTTTGGGTATCCTATGAAGACACATTTCTATGATTTGGGTTCGAGCTTATCAGGTTGAAGCTTTTTCACATAAGCATCGCAACCCCAAACTTTAAGAAACGACAACTTTGGTTTCTTGCCACACCACAGTTCATACGGTGTCATCTCAACGGATTTAGATGGTGCCCTTTTTTAACGTGAATGCAGCTATCTCTAATGCATAACCCCAAAAAGATAGTGGTAAATTGGTAAGAGACATCATAGATTGCACCATATCTAATAAAGTACGGTTACGACATTCGGACACACCATTACACTGTGGTGTTCGAGGTGGCGTGAGTAGTGAAACTATTTCACATTGTTTTAACTGAAGGCCAAACTCGTAACTCAAATATTTTACTTCTGCGATCACTTTTATTTTTGTTATGATTATTCTCCACTTCACTCTGAAATTCTTTGAACTTTTCAAATGTTTCAGACTTGTGTTTCATCAAGTAGATATACTCATATCTGCTCAAATCATCTGTGAAGATCAGAAAATAATGATACCTGTCGCGAGCCTCAATATTCATCGGACCACATACATCAGTATGTATGATCTCCAACAAATCTGTTGCCTGCTCCATTGTTCCGGAGAATGGAGTCTTAGTCATCTTGCCCATGAGGCATGGTTCGCAAGCATCAACCGATTCATAATCAAGTGATTCCAAAAGTCCATCAGCATGGATTTTCTTCATGCGCTTTACACCAATATGACTTATACGGCAGTGCCACAAATAAGTTGCACTATCATTATTAACTTTGCATCTTTTGGCTTCAATATTATGAAAACGTGTATTACCATGATCGAGATCCAACAAACCATTTTCATTGGGTGTATGACCATAGAAGGTTTTATTCATGTAAACAGAACAACAATTATTCTCTAACTTACATGAATAACCGTATTGCAATAACATGATCCAATCATATTCATGCTCAACGCAAACACTAAATATTAGGTTTAACACTAATCCCGAAAGTATAGGGAGTGTGCGATGATGATCATATAAATCTTGGAACCATTTCCAATACACATCGTCACTTCACCCTTAACTAGTCTCTGTTCATTCTGCAACTCCCTGTTTCGAGTTACTACTCTTAGCAACCTGAACTAGTATCAAATATACCCAGGGGTACTATAAAACACTAGTAAAATACACATCAATAACTGTATATCAAATATACCCTTGTTCACTTTGCCATCCTTCTTATCCGCCAAATACTTGCGGGCAGTTCCGCTTCCAATGACTAGTCCCTTTGAAGTAGAAGCACTTAGTCTTAGGCTTAGGTCCAGACTTGGGCTTCTTCACTTGAGCAAGAACTTGCTTGACCGTTCTTCTTGAAGTTCCCTTTCTTTCCCTTTTCCTTTTCTTGAAACTAGTGGTCATGTTAATCATCAACACTTGATGTCTTTCTTGATTTCTACCTTCAGTCGATTTCATCATCATGAAAACTCGGAATCGTTTCCGTCATCCCTTGCATATATAGTTCATCACGAAGTTCTACTAACTTGGTGATGGTGACTAGAGAATTCTGTCAATCACTATTTTATCTGGAAGATTAACTCCCACTTGATTCAAGCGATTGTAGTACCCAGACAATCTGAGCACAATGCTCACTGCTTGAGCTATTCTCCTCCATCTTTTTAGCTATAGAACTTGTTGGAGACTTCATATCTCTTCAAACTCGGGTATTTACTTGAAATATTAACTTCAACTACCTGGAACATCTCATATGGTCCATGACATTCAAAACGTCTTTGAAGTCCCGATTCTAAGCCGTTTAAGCATGGTGCACTAAACTATCATGTAGTTATCATATTGAGCTAGCCAAACGTCCATAACATCTGCATCTGCTCCTGCAATAGGTTTGTCACCTAGCGGTGCATCAAGGACATAATTCTTCTATGCAGCAATGAGGATAAACCTCAGATCACGGATCCAATCTGCATCATTGCTACTAACATCTTTCACTTAGTTTTCTCTAGGAACATATCAAAAATAAAACAGGGGAGCTAAACGCAAGCTATTGATCTACAACATAGATATATTAATACCACCAGGACTAAGTTCATGATAAATTTAAGTTCAATTAATCATATTACTTAAGAACTCCCACTTAGAAAGACATCCCTCTAATCTTCTAAGTGATCACGTGATCCAAATCAACTAAACCATATCCGATCATCATGTGAAATGGAGTAGTTTCAATGGTGAACATCACTATGTTGATCATATCTACTATATGATTCACGCTCGACCTTTCGGTCTTCGTGTTCCGAGGCCATATCTGTTATATGCTAGGTTCGTCAAGTTTAACCTGAGTATTCCACGTGTGCAACTGTTTTGCACCCGTTGTATTTGAATGTAGAGCCTATCGCACCCGATCATCACGTGGTGTCTCAGCACGAAGAACTTTCGCAACGGTGCATACTCAGGGAGAACACTTATACTTTGATAATTTAGTGAGGGATCATCTTATAATGCTACCGTCAATCAAAGCAAGATAAGATGCATAAAAGATAAACATCACATGCAATCAATATAAGTGATATGATATGGCCATCATCATCTTGTGCTTGTGATCTCCATCTCCGAAGCACCTTCATGATCACCATAGTCACCGGCGCGACACCTTGATCTCCATCGTAGCATCGTTGTCATCTCGCCAATCTTATGCTTCCACGATTATCGCTGCCGCTTAGTGATGAAGTAAAGCATTACAGGGTGATTACATTGCATACAATAAAGCGACAACCATATGGCTCCTGCCAGTTGCCGATAACTCGGTTACAAAACATGATCATCTCATACAATAAAATTTAGCATCATGTCTTGACCATATCACATCACAACATGCCATGCAAAAACAAGTTAGACGTCCTCTACTTTGTTGCTGCAAATTTTACGTGGATGCTACGGGCTTAGCAAGAACCGTTCTTACCTACGCATCAAAACCACAACGATAGTTTGTCAAGTTGGTGTTGTTTTAACCTTCGCAAGGACCGGGCGTAGCCACACTCGGTTCAACTAAAGTTGGAAGAAACTGACACCCGCTAGTCACCTGTGTGCATAGCACGGCGGTAAAACCAGTCTCGCGTAAGCGTACGCGTAATGTCGGTCCGGGCCGCTTCATCCAACAATACCGCCGAACCAAAGTATGACATGCTGGTAAGCAGTATGACTTATATCGCCCACAACTCACTTGTGTTCTACTCGTGCATATGAACATCTACGCATAAAACCTGGCTCGGATGCCACTGTTGGGGAACGTAGTAATTTCAAAATTTCCTACGCACACGCAAGATCATGGTGATGCATAGCAACGAGAGGGGAGAGTGTTGTCTACGTACCCTCGTAGACCGTCGCGGAAGCGTTATATCAACGCGGTTGATGTAGTCGTACGTCTTCACATCCGACCGATCCAAGTACCGAAAGCACGGCACCTCCGAGTTCTGCACACGTTCGGCTCGGTGACGTCCTCGCCTTCTCGATCCAGCAAGAGGGGCGAAGTAGTAGATGAGTTCCGGCAGCACGACGGCGTGGTGACGGTGTTGGTGAAGAACAATCGCAGGGCTTCGCCTAAGCACTACGAAAACTATGACGGAGGATAAACTAGAGGGGACGGGGTTGCCGGCACACGGCTTGGTGTTTCTTGATGTGTCTTTGGTGCTAGCCCTGCCCCTCTATTTATATGTTGAGCCCTGGGGTCGAAACTTGGAGCAAAAGCCTCCTCAAAGTCGGTTTTGCCCGAAAGGCAAGAGTCCCACTCGGACTCCAGGACCAAACGCCACAATCCTTGGCGTCTGCCCAGACGCCATGGCCTCGGCATCTGGCCCAGGACCAGACGCCAGGGTCTCCGGCGTTTGGCCCCCTGGCCTCCACAAAACTCCTTTTGCACGACTTATAGCCCCATGGGCCTGACCCCTTGGCCAAACCATATCATCCAATATATGAATCTTTACCTCCGGACCATTCCGGAGCTCCTCGTCATGTCCGTGATCTCATCCGGGACTCCGAACAACATTCGGTCACCAACATACATAACTCATATAATACTATATCGTCAACGAACGTTAAGCGTGCGGACCCTACGGGTTCGAGAACTATGTAGACATGACCGAGACACCTCTCTGGTCAATAACCAATAGCGGACCTGGATGCCCATATTGGCTCCTACATATTCTACGAAGATCTTTATCGGTCAGACCGCATAACAACATACGTTGTTCCCTTTGTCATCGGTATGTTACTTGCCCGAGATTCGATCGTCGGTATCTCAATACCTAGTTCAATCTCGTTACCGGCAAGTCTCTTTACTCGTTCCGTAATACATCATCCCGCAACTAACTCATTAGTTGCAATGCTTGCAAGGCTTAAGTGATGTGCATTACCGAGAGGGCCAGAGATACCTCTCCGATAATCGGAGTGACAAATCCTAATCTCATACGCCAACCCAACAAGTACCTTCGGAGACACCTGTAGAGCACCTTTATAATCACTCACCCAGTTACATTGTGACATTTGGTAGCACACAAAGTGTTCCTCCAGTAAACGGGAGTTGCATAATCTCATAGTCATAGGAACATGTATAAGTCATGAAGAAAGCAATAGCAACAAGCTAAACGATCAAGTGCTAAGCTAACGGAATGGGTCAAGTCAATCACATCATTCTCCTAATGATGTGATCCCGTTAATCAAATGACAACTCATGTCTATGGTTAGGAAACTTAACCATCTTTGATCAATGAGCTAGTCAAGTAGAGGCATACTAGTGACACTCTGTTTGTCTATGTATTCACACATGTATTATGTTTCCGGTTAATACAATTCTAGCATGAATAATAAACATTTATCATGAAATAAGGAAATAAATAATAACTTTATTATTGCCTCTAGGGCATATTTCCTTCAGAAAGGATGATGGAGACTATGATTCCCCCACAAGCCAGGCTGAGACTCCGGACGAATAAAAAAGGGGGGAGGCCAACAAAAAAAAAAGAAGGCCCAAAGAAAAAAAAAGAGAAAAAGAGAGAAGGGACAATGTTACTATCCTTTTTCCATACTTGTGATTCAAAGTAGCACCATGATCTTCATGATAGAGAGTCTCTTATTTTGTCACTTTCATATACTAGTGGGAATTTTTCATTATATAACTTGGCTTGTATACTCCAATGATGGGCTTTCTCAAATGCCCTAGGTTTTCGTGAGCAAGCAAGTTGGATGCACACCCACTTAGTTTCTTTGATGAGCTTTCATATATTTATAGCTCTAGTGCATCTGTTGCATGACAATCCCTACTCCTTGCATTGATATCAATCGGTGGGCATCTCCATATCCCATTGATTAGCCATGTCAATGTGAGACTTTCTCCTTTTTGTATTCTCACACAACCTCAATCATTATATTCTATTCCACCCATAGGGCTATGTCCATGGCTCGCGCTCATATATTGCGTCAAAGTTGAAAGAGTTTGAAAAGGCTAAGTATGAAACAATTGCTTGACTTGTCATCAGGGTTGTGCATGATGAGAGCATTTTGTGTGACGAAAATGAAGCATGGCCAAATTATATGATTTTGTAGGGATAAGATTTCTTTGGCTATGTTATTTTGATAAGACATAATTGATTGGTTAGCATGCTTGAAGTATTATTATTTTTATGTCAACATTAAACTTTTATCTTGAATCTTTCGGATCTAAACATTCATACCTCAATAAAGAAAATTACATTGAAGAATATGATAGAAAGCATTCCACATCAAAAATTCTGTTTTTTATCATTTACCTACTCGAGGACGAGCAGGAATTAAGCTTGGGTTTGCTTGATACGTCTCCAACGTATCTATAATTTTTGATTGTTTCATGCTATTATATATTCTTTTTTGGATGTTTAATGGGCTTTATTATACACTTTTATATTATTTTTGGGACTAACCTATTAACTCAAGGCCCAGTGCAAATTGATGTTTTTTTTGCCTATTTCAGTGTTTCGCAGAAAAGGGATATCAAACAGAGTCCAAACGGAATGAAACCTTCGGGAGCGTGATTTTTGGAACAAACGTGATCCAAAGGACTTGGAGTGGACGTCAAGAAACAACCGAGGAGGCCACGAGGCAGGGGGCGCGCCTGTTGGAAATATGCCCTAGAGGCAATAATAAAATGGTTATTATTATATTTCCTTGTTCATGATAATTGTCTATTGTTCATGCTATAATTGTGTTATCCGAAAATCGTAATACATGTGTGAATACATAGACCACAACATGTCCCTAGTGAGCCTCTAGTTGACTAGCTCGTTGATCAATAGATGGTTACGGTTTCCTGACCATGGACATTGGATCTCGTTGATAACGGGATCACATCATTAGGAGAATGATGTGATGGACAAGGCCCAATCCTAAGCCTAGCACAAGATCGTGTAGTTCGTATGCTAAAGCTTTTCTAATGTCAAGTATCTTTTCCTTAGACCGTGAGATTGGGAAACTCCCGGATACCATAGGAATGCTTTGGGTGTGCCAAACGTCACAACGTAACTGGATGGCTATAAAGGTGCACTACGGGTATCTCCAAAAGTATCTGTTGGGGTGGCACGAATCAAGACTGGGATTTGTCACTCCGTATGACGGAGAGGTATCTCTGGGCCCACTCGGTAAGACATCATCGTAATGAGCTCAATGTGACTAAGGGGTTGGTCACGGGATGATGTGTTACTGAATGAGTAAAGAGACTTGTCGTAACGAGATTGAACAAGGTATCGGTATACCGATGATCGAATCTCGGGCAAGTGCTATACCGGTAGACAAAGGGAATCGTATACGGGATTGATTGAATCCTTGACATCGTGGTTCATCCGATGAGATCATCATGGAACATGTGGGATCCAACATGGGTATCCAGATCCCGTTGTTGGTTATTGGCCGGAGAGATGTCTCGGTCATGTCTGCATAGTTCCCGAACCTGTAGGGTCTACACACTTAAGGTTCGATGACGCTAGGGTTATAGGGAATAGATGTACGTGGTTACCGAATGTTGTTTGGAGTCCTGGATGAGATCCCAGACGTCACGAGGAGTTCCGGAATGATCCGGAGGTAAAGATTTATATATGGGAAGTCCAGTTTCAGTCATCGGAAAGGTTTCGGGATTTATCGGTATTGTACCGGGACCATCGAAGGGGTTCCGGGGGTCCACCGGGAGGGTCCACCTGCCCCGAAGGACATAATGGGCTATAGTTGGGTGGGAACCAGCCCCTTAGTGGGCTGGTGCGCCCCCCAAGGGCCCAAGGCATCTACGGTTGGAAACCCTAAGGGGCCGCTGCCCCCCCCCCCGGGGGGCGGGCACCCCCCTAGTTGGAAATCCTAGGGGGGCGCTGCCCCCAGGGGGGCGGGCGCCCCCCTAGTTGGAAACCCTAAGGGGGCCGCTGCCCCCCCCGAGGGGCCGCCCCCCCCTCTAGATGGATCTAGGGGGTCGGCGCCCCCTCCCCTTCCCCTATATATAATGGGGGTTTGGGGGCTTCCAGAGACACGAGTCTCCCTCTCTCCTGGCGCAACCCTACCCCTCTCCCTCCTCGTCTCTCGTAGTGCTTGGCGAAGCCCTGCTGGAGTGCCACGCTCCTCCACCACCACCATGAAGTAAATATGCCCTAGAGGCAATAATAAAGTTATTATTTATTTCCTTATATCATGATAGATGTTTATTATTCATGCTAGAATTGTATTAACCGGAAACATCATACATGTGTGAATACATAGACAAACAGAGTGTCACTAGTATGCCTCTACTTGACTAGCTCGTTAATCGAAGATGGTTATGTTTCCTAACCATGAACAAAAGAGTTGTTATTTGATTAACGGGATCACATCATTAGAAGAATGATGTGATTGACATGACCCATTCCATTAGCTTAGCACCCGATCGTTTAGTATGTTGCTATTGCTTTCTTCATGACTTATACATGTTCCTATGACTATGAGATTATGCAACTCCCATTTGCCGGAGGAACACTTTGTGTGCTACCAAACGTCACAACATAACTGGGTGATTATAAAGCAGCTCTACAGGTGTCTCCAAAGGTACATGTTGGGTTGGCGTATTTCGAGATTATGATTTGTCACTCCGATTGTCGGAGAGGTATCTCTGGGCCCTCTCGGTAATGCACATCACAAAAGTTTTGCAAGCATTGCAACTAATGAGTTAGTTGCGAGATGATGTATTACGGAACGAGTAAAGAGACTTGCCGGTAATGAGATTGAACTAGGTATTGAGATACCGACAATCGAATCTTGGGCAAGTAACATACCGATGACAAAGGGAACAACGTATGTTGTTATGCGGTCTGGCCGATAAAGATCTTCGTAGAATAGGAGCCAATATGAGCATCCAGGTTCCGCTATTGGTTATTGACCGGAGACGTGTCTCGGTCATGTCTACATTGTTCTCGAACCCGTAGGGTCCGCACGCTTAAGGTTTCGATGACAGTTATATTATGAGTTTATGAGTTTTGATGTACCGAAGTTAGTTCGGAGTCTAGGATGTGATCACGGACATGACGAGGAGTCTCGAAATGGTCGAGACATAAAGATTGATATATTGGACGGCTATATTCGGACACCGGAAGTGTTCCGGGTGATTTCGGAGAAAACTGGAGTGCCGGAGGGTTACCGGAACCCCCCAGGAGAAGTAATGGGCCTTATGGGCCCTGGTGGAGAGAGAGAGGAGCGTCCAGGGTGGGCCGCGCACCCCCTCCCCCTCTGGTCCGAATTGGACTAGGAGAGGGGGGCGGAGCCCCCCTTTCCTTCTCCCTCTCCCCCTTCCTTTCCCCCTCCTAGTAGGAGTAGGAAAGAAGGGAGTCCTACTGCTACTAGGAGGAGGACTCCTCCTCCTTGGCGCGCCCTAGGGCCGGCCGGCCTCCTCCCCTTGCTCCTTTATATACGGGGGCAGGGGGCACCCCTAGACACACAAGTTGATCCACGTGATCGTTTTCTTAGCCGTGTGCGGTGCCCCCTTCCACCATACTCCTCGATAATATTGTAGCGGTGCTTAGGCGAAGCCCTGCGACGGTAGAACATCAAGATCGTCACCACGCCGTCGTGCTGACGGAACTCTTCCCCGACACTTTGCTGGATCGGAGTCCGGGGATCGTCATCGAGCTGAACGTGTGCTAAAACTCGGAGGTGCCGTAGTTTCGGTGCTTGATCGGTCGGGCCGTGAAGACGTACGACTACATCAACCGCGTTGTGTAACGCTTCCGCTGTCGGTCTACGAGGGTACGTAGATCACACTCTCCCCTCTCGTTGCTATGCATCACCATGATCTTGCGTGTGCGTAGGAATTTTTTTGAAATTACTACGTTTTCCCAGCAGTGGCATCCGAGCCTAGGTTTTATGTGTTGATGTTATATGCACGAGTAGAACACAAGTGATTTGTGGGAGATATAAGTCATACTGCTTACCAGCATGTCATACTTTGGTTCAGCGGTATTGTTGGATGAAGCAGCCCGGACCGACATTACGCGTACGCTTATGCGAGACTGGTTCTACCGACGTGCTTTGCACACAGGTGGCTGGCGGGTGTCAGTTTCTCCAACTTTAGTTGAACCAAGTGTGGCTACGCCCGGTCCTTGCGAAGGTTAAAACAACACCAACTTGACAAACTATCGGTGTGGTTTTGATGCGTAGGTAAGATTGGTTCTTGCTTAAGCCCGTAGCAGCCACGTAAAACTTGCAACAACAAAGTAGAGGACGTCTAACTTGTTTTTGCAGGGCATGTTGTGATGTGATATGGTCAAGACGTGATGAGATATAAGTTGTTGTATAAGATGATCATGTTTTGTTGAAGTTATCGGCAACTGGCAGAAGCCTTATGGTTGTCTCTTTATTGCATAAGATGCAAGCGCCAAATAATTGCTTTACTTTATCGTTATGCGATAGCAATAGTTACAAGAGCAATAGTTGGCGGGACGACCATGTGATGACACATTGATATAGATCAAGATGATGGAGATCATGGTGTCATGTCGGTGACGATAGAGATCATGACAGTACTTTGGAGATGGAGATCAAAGGCGCAAGATGATGATGGCCATATCATGTCACATATTTTGATTGCATATGATGTTTATCTTTTATACATCTTATTTTGCTTAGTTTAACGGTAGCATTTTAAGATGATCTCTCATTTATTATCAAGAAGTGTTCTCCCTGAGTATGCGCCGTTGCGAAAGTTCTTTGTGCTGAGACACCACGTGATGATCGGGTGTGATAGGCTCTACGTTCAAATACGACAGGTGCAAAACAGTTGCACACGCGGAATACTCAGGTTATACTTGACGAGCCAAGCATATACAGATATGGCCTCAGAACACGAAGACCGAAAGGTCGAGCGTGAATCATATAGTAGATATGATCAACATAGTGATGTTCACCATTGAAAACTACTCCATCTCACGTGATGATCGGACATTGTTTAGTTGATTTGGATCACGTGATCACTTGGATGACTAGAGAGATGTCTGTCTAAGTGGGAGTTCTTAAGTAATATGATTAATTGAACTTTAATTTATCATGAACTTAGTCCTGATAGTATTTTACAAATTATGTTGTAGATCAATAGCTCGTGTTGTTGCTTTCATATGTTTATTTTGATATGTTCCTAGAGAAAATTGTGTTGAAAGATGTTAGTAGCAATGATGTGGATTGGATCCGTGATTTGAGGATTATCCTCATTGCTGCACAGAAGAATTATGTCCTTGATGCACCGCTAGGTGACCGACCTATTGCAGGAGCAAAAGCAGACGTTATGAACGTTTGGCTAGCTCAATATGATGACTACTTGATAGTTTAGTGCACCATGCTTAACAGCTTAGAATCGGGACTTCAAAGACGTTTTAAACGTCATGGACCATATGAGATGTTCCAGGAGTTGAAGTTAATATTTCAAGCAAATACCCGAATTGAGAGATATGAAGTCTCCAACAAGTTCTATAGCTAAAAGATGGAGGAGAATCGCTCAACTAGTGAGCATGTGCTCAGATTGTCTGGGTACTACAATCGCTTGAATCAAGTGGGAGTTAATCTTCCAGATAAGATAGTAATTGACAGAATTCTCTAGTCACCATCACCAAGTTAGTAGAACTTCGTGATGAACTATGATATGAAAGGGATAACGGAAACGATTCCCAAGCTCTTCGTAATGCAGAAATTGACGAAGGTAGAAATCGAGGAAAACATCAAGTGTTGATGGTTGACAAGACCACTAGTTTCAAGAAAAGGGCAAAGGGAAGAATGGGAACTTCAAGAAGAACAGCAAGCAAGTTGCTGCTCAAGTGAAGAAGCCCAAGTCTGATCCTAAGCCTGAGACTAAGTGCTTCTACTGCAAAGGGACTGGTCACTGGAAGCGGAATTACCCCAAGTGATTGGCGGATAAGAAGGATGGCAAAGTGAACATAACTATATTTAATATACATGTTATTGATGTGTACTTTGCTAGTGTTTATAGCAACCCCTCAGTATTTGATACTAGTTCAGTTGCTAAGATTAGTAACTCGAAACGGGAGTTGCAGAATGAACAGAGACTAGTTAAGGGTGAAGTGACGATGTGTGTTGGAAGTGGTTCCAAGATTGATATGATCATCATCGCACACTCCCTATACTTTCGGGATTAGTGTTGAACCTGAATAAGTGTTATTTGGTGTTTGCGTTGAGCATGAATATGATTTGATCATGTTTATTGTAATATGGTTATTCATTTAAGTAAGAGAATAAATTGTTGTTCTGTTTACATGAATAAAACCTTATATGGTTACACACCCAATGAAAATAGTTCGTTGGATCTCGATCGTAGTGATACACATAATCATAATATTGAAACCAAAAGATGCAAAGTTAATAATGATAGTGCAACTTATTTGTGGCACTGCCGTTTAGGTCATATTGGTGTAAAGTGCATGAAGAAACTCCATGCTGATGGGATTTTGGAATCACTTGATTATGAATCACTTGGTGCTTGCGAACCATGTCTTATGGGCAAGATGACTAAAAACACCGTTCTCCGGTACTATGGAGAGAGCAACAGATTTGTTGGAAATCATACATACAGATGTATGTGGTCCGATGAATGTTGAAGCTCACGGCGGGTATCGTTATTTTCTGACCTTCACGGATGATTTAAGTAGATATGGGTATATCTACTTGATGAAACATAAGTCTGAAACATTTGAACAGTTCAAAGAATTTCAGAGTGAAGTGGAAAATCATCGTGACAAGAAGATAAGGTTTCCACGATCTGATCGGGGAGATGAATATTTGAGTTACGAGTTTGGTCTTCAATTAAAACAATGTGGAATAGTTTCACAAATTCATGCCACCCGGAACACCACAGCATAATGGTGTGTCCGAACGTCATAACCGTACTTTATTGGATATATTGCAATCTATGATGTCTCTTACCGATTTACCACTATCGTTTTGGGGTTATGCATTAGAGATAGCTACATTCACATTAAATAGGGCACCATCTAAATCCGTTGAGACAACACCGTATGAACTGTGGTTTGGCAAGAAACCAAAGTTGTCGTTTCTTAAAGTTTGGGATTGCGATGCTTATGTGAAAAAGCTTCAACCTGATAAGCTCAAACCCAAATCAGAGAAGTGCATCTTCATAGGATACCCAAAAGAAAATTTTGGGTACACCTTCTATCACAGATCCGAAGGCAAGATATTCGTTGCTGAGAATGGATCCTTTCTGGAGAAGGAGTTTCTCTCGAAAGAAGTGAGTGGGAGGAAAGTAGAACTTGATGAGGTAACTGTACCTGCTCCCTTATTGGAAAGTAGTTCATCACAGAAATCTGTTCCTGTGACTACTACACCAATTAGTGAGGAAGCTAATGATGATGATCATGTAACTTCAGATCAAGTTACTACCGAACCTCGTAGGTAAACCAGAGTGAGAGCTGCACCAGAGTGGTACGGTAATCCAGTTCTGGGGGTCATGTTACTTGACCATGACGAGACCTACGAACTATGAGGAAGCAATGATGAGCCCAGATTCCGCAAAATGGCTTGAGGCCATGAAATCTGAGAAAGGATCCATGTATGAGAACAAAGTATGGACTTTGATTGACTTGCCCATTGATCGGCGAGCCATTGAGATTAAATGGATCTTCAAGAGGAAGACAGACGCTGGTAGTAGTGTTACTATCTACAAAGCTAGAATTGTCGCAAAAGATTTTCGACAAATTCAAGGTGTTGACTACGATGAGAGTTTCTCACTCGTATCTATGCTTAAGTCTGTCCGAATCATGTTAGCAATTGCCGCATTTTATGAAATCTGGCAAATGGATAAACAAAACTGCATTCCTTAATGAATTTATTAAAGAAGAGTTGTATATGATGCAACCAGAAGGTTTTGTCAAATCTAAAAGGTGCTAACAAAATATGCAAGCTCCAGCGATCCATCTATGGACTGGTGCAAGCATCTCGGAGTTGGAATATACGCTTTGATAAGTTGATCAAAGCATATAGTTTTATACAGACTTACGGTGAAGCCTGTATTTACAAGAAAGTGAGTGGGAGCACTACAGCATTTCTGATAAGTATATGTGAAAGACATATTGTTGATCGGAGATAATGTAGAATTATTCTGCAAAGCATAAAGGAATGTTTGAAAGGAGTTTTTCAAAGAAAGACCTCGGTGAAGCTGCTTACATATTGAGCATCAAGATCTATAGAGATAGATCAAGACGCTTGATAAGTTTTTCAATGAGTACATACCTTGACAAGATTTTGAAGTAGTTCAAAATGGAACAGTCAAAGAAGGAGTTCTTGCCTATGTTACAAAGGTGTGAAGTTGAGTAAGACTTAAAACCCGACCACGGCAGAAGATAGAGAGAGAATGAAGGTCATTCCCTATGCCTCAGCCATAGGTTCTATAAAGTATGCCATGCTGTGTACCGGACCTATTGTATACCCTGCCTTGAGTTTGGCAAGGGAGTACAATAGTGATCTAGGAGTAGATCACTGGACAGCGGTCAAAATTATCCTTAGTGGAATAAGGAAATATTTCTCGATTATGGAGGTGACAAAAGGTACGTCGTAAAAAGTTACGTCGATGCAAGTTTTGACACATATCTGGATGACTCTAAGTCTTGATCTAGATACATATTAAAAGTGGGAGCAATTAGCTAGAGTAGCTCCGTGCAGAGCATTGTAGACATAGAATTCGCAAAATACTTACGGATCTGTATGTGACAGACCCGTTGACTAAAATTATCTCACAAGCAAAACATGATCACACCTCCGTATTCTTTGGGTGTTAATCACATAGCGATGTGAACTAGATTTGACTCTAGTAAACCCTTTGGGTGTTGGTCACAAGACGATGTGAACTATGGGTGTTAATCACATGGTGATGTGAACTATTGAGTGTTAAATCACATGGCGATGTGAACTAGATTATTGACTCTAGTGCAAGTGGGAGACTGAAGGAAATATGCCCTAGAGGCAATAATAAAGTTATTATTTATTTCCTTATATCATGATAAATGTTTATTATTCATGCTAGAATTGTATTAACCGGAAACATAATACATGTGTGAATACATAGACAAACAGTATGTCACTAGTATGCCTCTACTTGACTAGCTCGTTGAATCAAAGATGGTTAAGTTTCCTAGCCATAGACATGAGTTGTCATTTGATTAACGGGATCACATCATTAGAGGAATGTTGTGATTGACATGACCCATTCCATTAGCTTAGCACCCGATCGTTTAGTATGTTGCTATTGCTTTCTTCATGACTTATACATGTTCCTATGACTATGAGATTATGCAACTCCCGTTTGCTGGAGGAACACTTTGTGTGCTACCAAACGTCACAATGTAACTGGGTGATTATAAAGGAGGTCTACAGGTGTCTCCAAAGGTACATGTTGGGTTGGCGTATTTCGAGATTAGGATTTGTCACTCCGATTGTCGGAGAGGTATCTCTGGGCCCTCTCGGTAATGCACATCACATAAGCCTTGCAAGCATTGCAACTAATGAGTTAGTTGCGAGATGATGTATTACGGAACGAGTAAAGAGACTTGCCGGTAACGAGATTGAACTAGGTATTGAGATACCGACGATCGAATCTCGGGCAAGTAACATACCAATGACAAAGGGAACAACGTATGTTGTTATGCGGTCTGACCGATAAAGCTCTTCGTAGAATATGTGGGAGCCAATATGAGCATCCAGGTTCCGCTATTAGTTATTGACCGGAGACGTGTCTCGGGCATGTCTACGTTGTTCTCGAACCCGTAGGGTCCGCACGCTTAAGGTTTCGATGACAGTTATATTATGAGTTTATGAGTTTTGATGTACCAAAGTTAGTTCGGAGTCCAGGATGTGATCACGGACATGACGAGGAGTCTCGAAATGGTCGAGACATAAAGATTTATATATTGGACGGCTATATTCGGACACCGGAAGTGTTCCGGATGATTTCGGAGAAAACCGGAGTGCCGGAGGGTTACCGAAACCCCCGGGAGAAGTAATGGGCCTTATGGGCCCTAGTGGAGAGAGAAAGGGGCGGCCAGGATGGGCCGCGCGCCCCTCCCCCTCTGGTCCGAATTGGACTAGGAGAGGGGGGGGCGCCCCCCTTTCCTTCTCCCTCTCCCCCTTCCTTTCCCCCTCCTAGTAGGAGTAGGAAAGAGGGGAGTCCTACTCCTACTAGGAGGAGGACTCCTCCTCCTTGGTGCGCCCTAGGGCCGGCCGGCCTCCTCCCCTTGCTCCTTTATATACGGGGGCAGGGGGCACCCCTAGACACACAAGTTGATCCTCGTGATCGTTTTCTTAGCCGTGTGCGGTGCCCCCTTCCACCATACTCCTCGATAATATTGTAGCGGTGCTTAGGCGAAGCCCTACGACGGTAGAACATCAAGATCGTCACCACGCCGTCGTGCTGACGGAACTCTTCCCCGACACTTTGCTGGATCGGAGTCCGGGGATCGTCATCGAGCTGAACGTGTGCTAAAACTCGGAGGTGCCGTAGTTTCGGTGCTTGATCGGTCGGGTCGCGAAGACGTACGACTACATCAACCGCGTTGTCATAACGCTTCCGCTGTCGGTCTACGAGGGTACGTAGATCACACTCTCCCCTCTCATTCCTATGCATCATCATGATCTTGCATGTGCGTAGGATTTTTTTTGAAATTACTACGTTTCCCAACACACCACGCCGTCGTGCTGCTGCTGGACGGAGTTTTCCCCAACCTCTCCCTCTCTCCTTGCTGGATCAAGGTGTTGGGGAACGTAGTAATTTCAAAATTTTCCTACGCACACGCAAGATCATGGTGATGCATAGCAACGAGAGGGGAGAGTATGATCTACGTACCCTTGTAGATCACAACGGAAGCGTTGACACAACGTAGAGGAAGTAGTCGTACGTCTTCTTCCCGATCCGACCGATCCAAGCACCGTTACTCCGGCACCTCCGAGTTCTTAGCACACGTACAGCTCGATGACGCTCCCCGGGCTCCGATCCAGAAAAGCTTCAGGGATGAGTTCCGTCAGCACAACGGCGTGGTGACGATGATGATGTTCTACCGACGCAGGGCTTCGCCTAAGCACTACAACGATATGACCGAGGTGGAATATGGTGGCAGGGGGCACCGCACACGGCTAAGGAACGATCACGAGGATCAACTTGTGTGTCCTAGGGTGCCCCCCTGCCCCGTATATAAAGGATCCAAGGGGGGGTGCGGCCGGCCTAGAGGAGGGCGCAGGAGGAGTCCTACTCCTACCGGGAGTAGGACTCCCCTCCCCGTTCCTTGTCCAACTAGGAGAGGTGGAGGGAGAGAAGGAAAGGGGGGGACGCCGCCCCTCCCTCCTTGTCCAATTCGGACTAGGGGGAGAGGGGGCGCGCGGCCTGCCCTGGCAGCTCCTTCCTCTTCTCCACATTAGGCCCATGAGGCCCATTAACCCCCCGAAGGGTTCCGGTAACCCCCCGGTGCTCCGGTTTTATCCGAAACTACCCCGGAACCCTTCCGGTGTCCGAATATAGTCATCCAATATATCAATCTTTATGTCTTGACCATTTCGAGACTCCTCGTCATGTCCGTGATCATATCCGGGACTCCGAACTAACTTCGGTACATCAAAATGCATAAACTCATAATAACTGTCATCGTAACATTAAGCGTGCGGACCCTACGGTTTGAGAACAATGTAGACATGACTGAGACAAATCTCCGGTCAATAACCAATAGCGGGACCTGGATGCCCATATTGGCTCCTACATATTCTACGAAGATCTTTATCGGTCAGACCGCATAACAACATACGTTGTTCCCTTTGTCATCGGTATGTTACTTGCCTGAGATTCGATCGTCGGTATCCAATACCTAGTTCAATCTCGTTACCGGCAAGTCTCTTTACTCGTTCCGTAATACATCATCTCACAACTAACATATTAGTTGTAATGCTTGCAAGGCTTATGTGATGTGCATTACCGAGAGGGCCCAGAGATACCTCTCCGACAGTCGGAGTGACAAAACCTAATCTCGAAATACGCCAACCCAACATGTACCTTTGGAGACACCTGTAGACCTCCT